>NW_028248781.1:0-172022 GCF_964263255.1 Lissotriton vulgaris | reverse complement strand
AAAAGTCGAGAATTCTGAATTATTTAATATAGAAAGATGAATTTCTACTTTATGGATTATGACCAGTCCTCCACCTGTTCTTTTAGGTCTATCATGTCTAATGATGGTATATCCAGGTGGTGTAAGCAGGTCAAGTATGTTGGTAGAGAGGTCTTTGGGCCAGGATTCCGTGAGGAAAGTGATGTCAACTTCTTCACTGAATATAAAATTTCTGCAATGTCTGTAGCATGCAGCGTTCCAGATATGCAGTTGAGGAGCATGCAAGATAGAGGGCGAGGATTATGCTTAGTGGATTGTGGTGTATGAATGGTGGTGTATTGAGCCGGAAATCTGGGCAAATTGATAATTACCAGGGATCTATTTCTGTCCACTGTTACTCGGATTGTGGAGGGGGGGATTTGGAGTCACAGACTGGTTCTTAGGGAGGTAGGATTTGCTGAGAGCATCTGCTTTGAGTGCGGATAAGGGGCAGTGAGCGGGATGTGGTCTATAGGACAGACGACACAATGGAGTATAGGACCAGGAGATGCTTTGTAAGACCTTAGGAGAATCTGTGTGGACGCAATTTCCTACTCTCAGGAGTGTGAGAGCGGGATAGCTTGGTCAGACTCGAAAGGTCATTTTTAAAAGGTGTTATGTTATTCGCAAGAGAATTGAGTTTTAGTTCCATTCGGTTCAGGGTGTGAGTGCATGTGTTATTGATGCTTCCTGCAATGAGAGTGGGAGGATATGTGGCAAGTCCTGTGTATGAGGGGACAGAGATTGCTACGCTATGGTTGTGTTCCATGTTGTTGGGATTAGAATGGTTGACAGTCTGTGAGAGATGAGAAGCTTTAGTCGGTAGTGCGTCTGCTGAGAGTTCAGTAGATGAGGGTCTGAGGTTGGTGCCGACATCACTAGGCTGGGGTGAGCATCTACAGGATAAGTTACCGTGTGTCCGTATGAAAGGGTGAGTGCAGGGGAGGTCCTTCTAGTGGCCATTTGATGGTGGTGTGTGTTGGTGGGGATGGCAAGTTTGCTAATAGACAGTGAAGAGAAGTTGACCTATTTTGTCAACGTTGACCAGATTCCTCATACTATTTTAAGTGTGAGTTGAGAGATTTGCTGTCATGCAGTATCACTATTGAAGGACAATGGGTCACTGTTCTACTTGATTCAGGTGTGTGGTCTACTATTATTGGTCAAAATATTGTTAAAGAAAGATGGCTTAACAACATTTTAATTATGCATGCTATACAACCTGTTGGTTACACTGGGCATAAAATTGACTTGCTTGAGTAGTTTTGGGCAGATTTGGATTTTTTAGGATAACACACACATGGGAGTGGAGTAGCATCATCAAGAAGAAATGTATTGGAGGAAGGCATTGCAATCTGGGTTATTAGCATATGTGAGACCTTTTGAATTGCTAAGGGGACATGTACCAAGTACCAATCATGTTCCTTGGTGGTTGAAGAACAGGAAGGGAAGTGTTGTTGAGACAGATTTTTGAGAAATCAGAAAAGTTGTAGAAGGATACAAGCATAGGATGAAATATAATATGGACAGAAAGAACGGGGTTCTTAGTAAACAAGGTATCAGAATTGGTGCTCTTGTCTGTCCAAAAGAAATAAATCATAGGTAAGGGACTACCGTGTTGGTCAGATCCTGTACCAGTTACTGAAGTATGTAGGCGTGCAGTGCGTTTGGATGGTGGAACTGTGTGGAATCTTAAACATGTTTCTCTGTTTAAGGGAGGAGTTCCGGCATGTGTGAGAGGCACTGAGGACATATGCAATGTGTTTTTGGATGTGCCTGAGGATGGTTGCAGGGAAGAAGTAAACAAAAATGTAACACCTATCACAGATTGACTGAACAACTAACGTGTTGTTTGTAGAAAAGGGAAGGTGCACCAAGAACAAAGTCAGTTTTGTTCAAGTATATCCAAAACGTCTTTTCATTGTAGTCGATAGTAAAAAATGGACAACGCGTTTCGTTCCACTGAGGGAACTTCATCAGGGCTCAAATGGCAATTTTAGAGGAATGATGTTTCCGCGCTCAAAGTCAAAAAGGTCTCTCAATAGGAATAAATAAAATTCGTCCAAATACCTGAAATGTAAGTCACAAAAAGATATCTATTCTGCTTGTAGCTTCCTTAAAGAAGACACCCCGCAATAAGGGTAGAAGGGTTACCATCCAATATCCTTGCTAAGATACGTCCACGAGTAACTACAGGTCTGTCCTGAACTATTGTGTTGTTTCACCAAGTTCATCCAGTGATGGTAAAGGATGAAGTGACAGAACATGCAAATTACCAGTAAGACGTCAGGAATATGTTCTGAAGACAATCCTTTAGTTTATACTTCATGATTATGTTTTGAAGTAAATTCTCCAGCTTTTCTTTTGAGTGTATTCAATGTTTTAGTTATTCTTTTGTTTTGCTTTGTAAGTTTTGTTTAGTGGGAAGATGTGTTACATATGATATTACTAAATGTTGCCTTGTCATTATGATATTGTTAAATGATGCACTGTCATTTGCAATGTTTATGTTTGTATGTTGGGCGTGGGTTGGAATGTACAAGGAGGATAAAGGGAGCTGAGAATGTTCAGTCAAGGTCAGTTGCGTGAATTGATTGGGACATACTCTTGTGGATGTTATCTTCTTACACATTAGAAGATTGCCGTCGCTCCTACAGCAGTTTCCGTGCCATTATTGAGGAACCTTTACTTATCTTTCAGCCTCCCTGGGAACATGGAACCTGCTGAGTCCAATCTGTCAGCACCAGAAAAAGATGGGCCCCAAGAAGTGACCGATACAACAGAAGAACCAGCTCCACCCAGCCTGAATGCAGAAGGGAGTCAGTGCACTGCAGGGGTCTTGAAGGTCAAGTTGAAGATGGCCATGTAATACTGGCAGTGAAGATGGTGCTGACGGTGACCTATCAATAAAGCTGGGTGGGAAGAATCAGAGGGAAATGTCAAGTGCTCAGAGCAGGCGAAAAGATTACTTATTAGTAGTATTATATTTACATGCCTGATTTGAGGTGGAAGAGGCAGATAAGGGAACAATGAAAGTGAATATGGGCTAAGAACAGGAAGAACAGACACCATCTTTGATTGTCTTGAAGAACCAGAAAACAGAAATGTGTGGTATAAATTGTGGTGGTGCTAGAGTGACAATTTGAAAAAACCTAAGTGTAGTCCAAGCATTGGCAAAGCCAATACGTCTTTCCTTGCAAAACGTTGGCAGGCCTTTTGGCTTTGTATCAGCTTGTTGCCGAAGCAGTTCAGAATCAGAAAAAAACAAAAAATGCTAAAAAAAACTCCTGAAATGGCCTCGTCATAATGACATATGCATGAGCATGCATGCACACACATCTGCCATGTGCAAGCAAACGTCATAAAGCATGTGAACGCACACACCATGAAGCAGAGGCCATTTTCTTTAGATTTTTTTCAAATTTACCAATCCAAGATGGTGGATGCCAATCTTGGAGTGTTTAATAAAAAAACATACACAAAAGCACTTTTACTTTGGTAGCAAGTAGCAAATGCAAGACCTCATAAAAAGTTTTTTTTAAAAAGGTAATTATAAAAACAAAACAGGAATGGGGCAGGGAAATAATCGAGGGGGGTTATAAAAAAAACTAGTGGGATGGGGACAACTGAGGTGAACAACGTAGGAGCTGGAGGCGTATTTCCCTTAATGGAAGCAGTTGAAGTACACAAGTCTCTCAATCAAATGGATGGTGAAGGACCTATGCTCCATGGGAGAGACAAACACAAGGAGAAGAGCCTTCAAATAAGAGGCAAGCTAATGAAACTGACAAGAAAGCCAACCAATGTAATGGGCTGACCCAAACCGCCGGGTAAATACTGGTACAACACATGACGTTTTTTTTGCCAACAGGCAAATTAAACTGTGAGAATTAAAAAAAACTTCCCAGAAAAAAGAGAAAGTAGACTTCTTCACTTCAAAGAGAGCAACTAGCAAACAATGAGATAAAGAGGATGACACACACACTCCTCTTACTACACCCATGGAAACACAATGGCAACTCCTCAATGCCTTGACAAAAAAACACTACACAGCTAAATACCACTAGATGCATTACAAGAGACAGTACAATATTTGAAGAAGAAGAAGATATGGCACCTTGAAGAGTCAGCGCAAGTTAAAGACCTCCCCCCCCCCCACCCGATAAATATAATGGTTGCACAAAACTCTGCATACAATGGTGTGGGAAAGTAACACAACAGCAAAAGTGCCTGTGGAGAAGATTGGAACAGATGAGACATTTCCACGCATTGAGACATGCTACTGTACTCCCAGAGGACATCGGGGCAATGAATTAATGAACGTCTTGGCATCACTGCTGTCAGAAGCAGGAAATATTCACAATGAAGTTCTTAAAGGGGCGATGTGCAAGTTCTTCCATTTGTAGTTTCTAAAACCAAGGTGATGGCTGGTCCCACAGCTAAGGTACTTTTGAGGGTCAAGGAATTAAGGGAGACAATCCTAATGCATCGGGCAGAAAATTGAATCACTGGTGAACACATGGATATTCCTCTTTTTCGCTGCTTCTCCCATAGCAAAAACATGGAGAAGGGAACTGAAACCAATAAGGAAAGATATTGAATCAAAGAGGCCAAACTGGTCAAACATAGAGCGGCTTGGGCCAAAGACCTTGGGGGTCTCGACGATGACGACTGGCAGGATGCGTTGCAGGGTCTTAGAGAAATTGCAATCCGTTCAAGATTTAGGTTAGTGCGGTTGAAAATTCTTCACCATATCTACTACCCTCGCACACACCTCTATGCATGGGAAAGGAGTCCTTCAGCACATTGTGTAAGGGGTTGTCACCAAGAGGACACCTTCTTTCATATCCTTTTGGAGTGTCCCGAAATCATTCCCTTTTGGACGAAGGTTACAGGCACCATGTCTTACGGTCCCGATGGAGTTGAAGTGGCTGCTATTGTTGATTAAACGAGACACTGATTGGTCACGATATGTGGAGATATGGCTGGCTCTGGTTGTAGGAGTAGAAAAAGGAAATATTGCTAGGAGGTGGGGGGCACAGGTGACCCCGCAGTGGGAGGAATGGAAGCAAGACCTCGACTGGTGCCATAGGGTTGAGAAAACCGTATATAAAAGTAAGGGGTGTCTTAAAAAATTAAAGAAAGTGTGGGCGCCCTGGTGAAATACAGAGAAATGGGGGCATTCATGGAGGGGCCGTAGCATTGAAGATGGCTGATTGTCTCTGTGGTTCCCTGATGACTGCTGTTCTGATCTTATCTGTAATATCGCCCAATGTGATATGTATACTCGAAATGTATGGTCTCTTGAGTATTGTTAATAAAAAGATTATTAATAAAAAAATAAAAGAGAGGCCAAACGAGGAGTCTGTTCAGATAATCTGTCCACAGTAACTGAGGGCAACTTAGGGTTAAAGGTACATTTTGAAGGAGCCAAAGCATACCAAGTAAGGGTTGAAGTCTTAAAAAAGAAGGAGGTTAAACATGTCACAGGTGGCGGAGAGGACCGACCACCTGAAGGCTCTTGAGATCCCTGAAGAATGTCTACTGACAAGGCTCCAAAACATAGATGCTGATTGCTGGTTCTACTGTGTTGCGAATAAATAAGCATGTCCTCTCGGAGTCCATCAAAGGTGATATGGTGCACCAGGTTTTAGAGGAGAGTGCCAACTGTGGGTCAGAGGGTTTGATTTTGGGAAGTCACATGCACTTATAATGAATTAAAAGGGAGGACAAACAGGTAATTGATGGTCCTTTAAAAAATAAGAGGACCTAGAGTATTTGGACCCATTCCACCTCCTCCTTCTGGTTATTCTACGTTCTTCATGCAATGCTGTGGAATGCAATGAAGTGCTTTCCTGTAAAATACAATAAAGATTGAAATTACAAAAAAAGGAGGTGGTGCAAAACCAAGTGACAGCAAGGGAAGCAGCTATCCCTGCACTGAGAGCATTAGCCTGCCTTGCAATATTAATGTAAATGAAGTTTAAATAGTATACTCCTTTCCAGGGTCTGTATTAGCCTATGCACTATTAGCAATAGGGTGACTAAATCAGACTTGTACCCAAGGCTCTGTGCTGGTGGTTGTAGGGAGGGGTGCACCGGCATTTATTTTGAGGACCAGGACATCTTCATTAGAATTTGACCTTGAGCAAGAGAGAAAAAGGGATAAAGATAAAAAAAAACTGTGGCAGACGGAGAAACCAGGGAATAAATAAATCCCACAAGAATTATATAAAGAGATAAGAAGAGCAGGGTGGTGGAAGAAAGAGGCTTGAGGTGGAATCAAGACTAGACATCGTGGTATTTGTCCATCTTGACATGTTGGCGGCTCCTAAGAAGTAATCTGGGCCCCTGCACTCAATTATTATTTAAAAATGAAATCCTACTTGAGCCATTTGTCCCAGGGGCTTGAACGGCAGCCATACTCAGCAATGCCAAGGACAATTACAGGGCAGTCAGGACTTGATTGCGAACATACAACCTATTAGAATACAGTTACACAACCGCGCTGCACCGGCATTTCTGAAGGCCTTTGTTAGCATGCCGCTGCTGGCGGGCAGCCCACAGTTCCACCCACAAGACAAACAAGAGGAGTTGAAAGAGGCCACGCCTGCACCATAATCCACTGCTAAGAGATCCGCCCAGAGCTCCATAGCCTGAGGGATGGTGCATAAAACAAATAGAACACCGATCATTTGCATCTTTTACTCAACTAATGTAAAAGTTGTTCTAGCCATCACAAACGACAGCTTTTATTCTATTAAGAGCACAAAGTAAAGGATTAGGCACAGTTTTTTCTCACTTTATATAGTTAGCTGAAGGAAACTACATTTCCCATTAGCACAGGGGAAAAGTAACCGTTGGACCTGCCCTTTTTGCCAGGTCACCCCCACAGATGTTTACCTTCATTTGCTGTTTGCTGAACCTGTTTTGTTGGCGTTAGGACTCTGTGAGCGTTACCACTGCTGACCAGTGCTTGTGCTCAAACATGGAAAAAACTGGCCTACACCTAATTGGCATATTTAATTCACCTGTAGGTCCCCACTAAGTGGCATTACATGTACCCAGGGCCTGTAAATTAAATGCTACTAGTGGACTTGCAGCATTCATTGTGCCACGCACTAAAGTAGCCTTTTAAAACATGTCTCAGGTCTGTCACTGCAGGCTGTAGTGCAGTTTTAACTGCCATTTTGATCTGGAAAAATAAACTTTTTGCCAGACCTAAGCCTTCCTTTTTAACACATGTAAGTCACCCCTAAGGTAGGCCCTAAAGGGTCATAGACAAAAAGAACAATTGATGGTCAGAATGCAGAACAATGTCATACTTTCACTCCAGTACAGAGATCTGGGCCTAAATCCATCGTTTTTTTGTTCACCATGCCATTCCAGTTTGGACCCAGCCATATGCAAATCAGTCTTGACCCTGTGCCCAATGGGAACAGTCCAGACCGAACTTCCAGGCCAGGTCCTCCCTGGACTAGAAACAAGCATCCTAGGACCAGTTTCGGGCGTTCAGCCCCTATCAGCCAGGATAGCTTGACTCCAGTGGCATTGAGAGCACCGAACCCACGTCTGGGCATAACTTTCCCATTCGGGGTGACAAATGCAAAAAGAACAATTGATGGACAGAATGTAGAACAATGTCATACATACATTCACCCCAGCACAGAGATATGGGTCTAAAACCATTGTTGTTTTGCTCTCCATGCCATTCCAGTTTGGACCCTAAAAATTCATAGAGCAGGGTGCATTGTATTTAAAAAGTAGGGAATATGTATTTATGTTTTACATGTCCTGGTAATGAAATACTCCTAAAAGCATTATTCAATACTGTAAAGCATGTCTCTCCCATAGACTAACACCAGGTTACCTTATTACAGTCAATAACTGCTTACCTTGGATTGGAAGCAGATATAGATATAATGTTGATACTCAGATACTTTGTAATTTAAAATCCTCTTTAATAATAAACTTGGGTTTTAAGTTACAATTCTGATAACACCACTTTTAGACAGTTGCATTTTCTTGTCCAAATCATATGTGCCCTCTGCAGGTGTCCTGGATTACATGAGTGTAATTCGCTCTGCTGTTAGGGTTTGTGTATTCCTCCCAGACAATGACTGAATGGGGACATGGATTTGGGCAGAATGGGCCATCTTCCCAAGATGGCTGGGGGTGAAGTTGTGTCCTGCCCCACTTGCACTTCAAAGGGCTTGCCACCAGCATCCACAAGGAACATGATACCAGCCTATTGTTGCCTCCGACAGTTTGATGCCTTGACCCAGGATGGGCAGAACCTTCCAGAACCAGATGGGGTAGGACAGCGTATCCCCACACTCACAAAGACTGGTGCTAGGTATTAATATTGGACCATCAGAACCACACTTCAAATTCTTCATGGATTTGTGGACATTACAGAAGAAGGCATTCTCCTGCTGCTGACTACTGCCTTGCTGCCGAAGAAGGAAGACTAGGCTTCCTTATCTTTAATTCCAGGCTCACCTGAATGACTCCAAGGGTCAGTTGGCTGACATGCTGTGTGAGCTAGAGGGACATTTTTCTTATTTAATTAATTTTTATTTGCATTTAACAGTTTAACAATCAGACCACATCAGACATTCAGGTTCAGTTATGCAGCGTCTCACCTTGGGGTGTCGGCATGTTGCGGGTTACCATGCGTACAGATGAACAGGGGTACATTGAATGAACATCATCTCGGCTGTGGTCAGGTCAACGCAAGGGGTATGAACACAGGTGCAGAAGGGAGAGGTTGGGGGGATGCACGGTGTACATCAACAACCATCCGCAACGCTCTCCCTGCTCCTCAAGGCGGCCTCCTCCACCGCGATCAGAACTCTTTGTGTCGGAATCGGAGAATTATAACTTCTTTTGCCGGACTAACCTTGTCTCAGTATCCGACTCTTGCTCCATCTTGGTCAGACTGAACTTGTGACTTTACCCCAGGCTATTACAGGCCTTACTGTATGGGAGAAACAATAATGTATGTGGAAACTCTATACAGTCTGTAGTATTGATTGGTCCCTATGATCTCTCTCCACCTTAGTAAGAAACCCCCAAACTGCCCCTTGTTTTAGAAGGGAATATGGGATAATCTCTATTGGCGTAAGCTTCCGGGGCATTGGATGCACCTCAGAATCTATCTGTTTGTTGTACCCCTATTGCTCTCTCTAGATAAGTAGAAGGTTCCAGATTGCATGCTGTCCTAACAGCCATTTTTCCATCTAGTCGTATATCTTCTTTATTGACGATTTAGGTTTGTCCAGAGATGTGAATGTTGCTACAAACTTTCCCAGTTCTTCTATAAATGGATCCTCAAAAAGCATCCTTGTACCAATGCTCCTGCCGGTCCCCCTGCTTTGGCTCTACCTTTATTAATGGAGATCAATGTCTCCTCTGAGAGTATGCAATTTACGTTTCCCAATAAACAAATTGCTTCTGGGCCACCTGCAAATGATGTCCGGAGACAATGTTTTACACAAAGTCTTAGTGTCCTTCGCCAACTTTAGGATTTTCATGTGAATCAATCAGAAGTTTCTCATGGCAGACTTTACAAGAGTTATCTATCCTTTTTTTGGGGAGTCTTTCATGAACTTCATCAAGAAGGTAGATATCTTGGTATTAATTTCTAGAGTGAAGTAGGACAAGGTCACTTAGCCCTCAGATGAAAGCTAACCGCCTTGTCTAGTAGCTGTTTTATTTTATTTGTGATGTAATTTGCATCTTTGGAAGAGGGATCCAATTTCGAGGATCTTGGGTGGTAAATCAGATCTGTCTCATACACGTGTGTTCCTATCTGTCATTCGCCATTCAAGGAGAGGGTTTTTCTTTGTGCCACGGCCTGCTGCATCCTGGCTCTTCCATCAGATGTGTCACCTTTGTCAGTCCTGCAATCCCCTACTGTGGGTCCCCTTCAGGGAAACTTTCTGGCACATCAAAGTTGTTATTTCCACTGTTGTCATCTACCTCCATGGAGAATGGTGTACGTTTAAGGGTGTGTGCACTATTATAGAAGGATTATCAAAGTTTATCAAATACCTCCAAGTGATTGCATCATGGTTTCAGGGACCATTCTTGGGTTGGCCGCTATCTTGGAATGCTCTTGACATTAGGACCTCTTTGGAAATTCTTCCTCCCTCCAAAAGGGTTCTGGCAATTGTGCTACTATGAGCCATAGTTCTTCATTGTTGAGTCTCACGGTCTCACATTACGCTTTACAGAGTGAGTGTACAAAATCCCCTTGCAAAGTATGATTAGCAGGGGACGTGGTCCCTTCCCCTTTTTTCCAAGATTGGGAATACTCATGGTTTCTCCTGAATGACACCATTGAGTCAATATTATGGTGAGATAGGTACTATAAAAATGCCCTGGAATTCCTAAGGCAATGCCTAACTCTTCAAGTGCATCAGTAAATACGGGGGAAATTTCCGGATGCTACTGTGACTAGTCTACATTGAACAACCAGCACAAAACTGTTCTTGGGAGCAACCCTGCCAGCTACATTTATTTATTTTTATTTATAAAGTTTTATATAGCACGAACATGACCCACAGGGGTATCAGAGCGCTTTACAGAATACAGTTGTTACGCCATACAGTACAAAATAGGTATATAGGAGTATATGGGTGGCATAGGAGACTAGTAGTTATTAAGGAATTATCCAAGAGGGAATCAGAGTGCTTTACAATACACAAGTTATTATATATTAGGTGGTTGAGGTGATAGAGCGCGGGCTCACCTGCTCGTTTTACCATACTCACCTGGGCCCATAAAACATACACACTTTGAACAGGTGAACCTTTTGCTAAATCAGAATTTTTATTGACCTTTTAGGACCTATACCATTGACTTACCAATCCTAGTCACAGGTACCTAGAGTTCTAAGGGATCAAGGGAGTTAGCATAATAGGCAGTAAAATAACATATGCATTTATAAAATAACCACAGACTCGGGAAAGGTTTAAAAACGTCATCTATGTAAATTCCTAAAGGTCAGAGTCCATACCAATTCAATTAAAGCTCGTTTAATTAGAAAGAATATGATCAAAGTAAGATGATGTGAAAATATTACAAGACTTTCTTTAAGCATTGAAACAAAGGAAGGGTAAGAAAAGGGAAACAGTACGATGACATACCCACGCTGATTTATAATTACAATGGTGTAAAGACCAACCCTGGCAACGGGTTGGGATAAAGGACAGAACCCCAATAGTTCAGGTGCCATCAGGAAAGAACAGATGCAGACCAGAATCAGGACAGGTGCGGACCAAATTGGATCAGGACAGGACCAACGCAGGTCAGGACCGTCACCCACAGCAAAAGTGCAACGCCAGCGTCACAACCCTCTCTGCAGCTAACAGTTGGACCCCGATTGGGTTATCGAATTCCTCTCCCTCAGAACCCCGATTGGGTTATTGAATCTTCTGACATAGTGCTCCGCCAGCACCTCTGCTCCCGAATCTTCTGACAGAGTGCTCCGCCAGCACCTTTGCTCTCGATCGCCTATTGAGTGCGTTGGGTCAGTGACAGGTCAGCTATTCGGACAAGTCAGACAATCTAACGAGCTAAGCCTACCATAGATACCCCATTTTCCAGGGCAGTGTACCACCCCCCAAAGTTGCAAATTGTGTATTCCCTCAGTTTGATTGGTCAAAATGAGAGGAGAGGTCATCACACCATACCAGTTATGAGATCATTTCATTCAAATATTCAAATTAATGTTCCCTCCCATAGTTTTATTTTCCCATGCACGTTTTATTCCACCCGGCAATGGATGTTTCAATATTAAATACATTGTATGTAAATTGTTCAATTTGTCTTCCTCTCAAGAGGTCAAAGGGTGAGGTTCTCATGGTTTTCACAAGCAAGACTGTCGTTGGCACAGGTTCAATGCCATGACTTGTGGACTCTTGAGCTCTTCTGCGCAGTCGCAGGATTTCAAGATGGAGTGCAGCAAGGTTACATCAGGCCCAAATACGAGCTAACAGCAAAGTCAAAGACAAACAGTTTTAGAACAAAGAATAAATGAATGCACTATATACCACTTATCTCTTTTCTACTCCCATTACTTTATTTTAACGATAGCATTAGAGATTAAGCAGAACAAACAGGGTTTAATACAAGCAGCAATGCAAGCATTAGCATGTGAAACATAGAGCAGCCATCTTTAGTTCTAGTGCGTAGAAGCAAAGTTTTCCCAACAAAGCAGAGAATACGTCATGTCACGTGAGTGTGACATACGCATGCACAGAAAAGTTCCCGCATTGCGGCGGCCATATTAGATCACTTGAGTTACTGTTAGTAAAATCACATAGGGAAGCTTCCCCTAGCTACTAGAAATGTCGTGTGGTGCATTATTAGTGATACGAAACATGTTTATTAATGCATTATGTGTTATTTTCAATAGGATTGAATCCGAGCAAGTCTCTTTACGTGCGAAACCTTGCTCCATCAGAGGTAATATGCATACATTCAATATAAGTCATTCGGTACAAAAGAGGTAGACTGTGGTATAAGGGTAACATAGGATAATGGTAGACATCATAGAATTAAAGTCTTAGGATGTGAATTTGTTCATTAGGAGCAGTTCTACTTCTTTTTTGAAGAAGGTAAAGGAAGTGAGCCCGCGAACTACTGGGTGTAGGGAGTTCCAAATCTTCGGAGTGATCCCTGAGAATGCTCTGCAAACAGTTCTCTTTTTGTGGAAGGATTGTGGTTTCAGTAGTAATGAACTTGCACTACGCAATAGTCTGCATCCTCCTTAGCTTTTGTGCTAAGTAGCTGGGGGTATTGCTATGCAGGGCTTTGTGGGTCATGCAGGCAATCTTTAGGAGTATTCTAGCCTCGTAGGGTAGCCAGTTCAAAGATTTCAAGGTTGGAGAAATGTATTTTATTTCTTTTTGTTCCTGAGACCAATCTGGCCGCCGCGTTATGCATTTGGGAAGACCGCATAGGGTGGTGCTTCCATAGTCCAATCTTGGTAGCACTGGGGCGTAAACCACCATCTTTAAGTCGTTATGTGGGAGCTTGAGTTTCCTTAGTATGCTTATCTGATGATTAGCTCCCTTGATGGCAATATTTGATTTGCGCCTGCATGTTCAAGTGTTTGTCTATGGTGACTCACAAGGATTTCGCAGAGTCAATGATGTGAGGAGTGCAGTCAAAGGAAGTAAGATGCTTAAATCATAAGCCTATTTTGGGTGTGTGATTGGGAGGAGAGATGACAAGGAATTCTGTTTTTTTGGTGTTTTTTGGTTGTCAGTGAGCCGACTTTGAGTATTCTGTAGAATAGCGTTGAGGGAGAGGAAGTCTTCTGGTTGGGAGATTTTCATATACAGTTGAGTGTCGTCCCCATATAGGTGATATAGAACGTTCGCAGAGTTCAGTGCATTTGCCGGGGGTTCGATGAGTAAATTGAAAAGGATGGGTAAGAGTGCTGAGCCCTGTGGAACGCCTATGGTGACCATGGAGGGTTAAGAGAGTGGATTCCTCCTCTTAATTCTTTGTGTTCTGTTATTTAGAAAGGAGGTGAACCATTGTAGCATGGAGCCAGTTAGGCCCATCTTTCGTTCCAGGAAGGACAGTAGGTTGTCATGCTTAACCGTATCAAAAGCAGAGGATAAGTCAAGAAGTATCAATAGGCACGATTCATTGTGGTCAAGCATTTTTAGGATGTTGTTCATTATGTGAGTGAGTGCAGATTCAGTGCTGTGACCATGCCGGAAGCCGGATTGGTGTTTGGCTAGAAGGTTGTAATTCTTGATGTGGTTGCATAGTTGTATTTGCACGCATTTTTCCAGCAATTTGGCAAGAGTGGGGATGTTTGATATAGGGCGGTAGTTGTGGAGCTCAGTTTAGTATAGGTGTTACCTGCCCTATTTTGAGACAGTCTGGTATGGACCCTTGTCTCAGGGAGGCGTTTACGATCTTTGACCATAGGGGAAGAATAGGGGAAGAATAGAGGTTTTTATCATTATGAATAAAGAAGGAGGTAAGGGATTTGAGAAGTAATTTGAGGGGTTAATCGTTAGAAGAGTGTTGTCGATTTCTTGTTCAGGGATGGGCTAGAAGGTGTGCCAGGAGTAATACAATGGACCTTGATCTGAGAGTGAGATTTATCATCAAGGACCATAGTTTGAGGGAGGGATTTCTTAGCCTTCTTAGATTGGATGTTGAGTTCAATGGATTTTGTTTTTTCTAGGAAAAAGTTGGCCAGCTCATTGCAGTTAGGTGTAACGTAGTCGCTTGGTTCCAGGGAGTTTGGCTTGTTGCATGCTTCTTTTTTGCCGATTTAGAATTTATTTTTTCGGACGGTTGATGGCTTGGTCAGCTTGGATTTAACAAATTCTGCTTTAGCCTTTAGGATCTTCCTATTGTATGAATTCCTCAGCACTCTGAGTTGATATAAGTGCTCAATGGAGGGTGGTAATATCCACAGTAGCTCCGCTGATCTTATCTCTCGCAGATCCGAATTCAGATTCTCATTGAACCATGGTTTGGAGAGTTTGGAGGAAAAGTTTTTTTCCTGGATGGGCGCTGTAGAGTCAATGGGGTTGATATTTTGTATATTCCTTTTCCATTCTTTTGTTTTTGTGGGCTGACCCTTTTTAGGAGTTACCACGATATTGATGGAGAAGAGAATGCTACAATGGTCTGTCCAGTCACATGGGGTGATGGATTCTAAAGATACCGTGTTCATTTTAGCTATGAAGAGGTCTAGTGTCTCTCCCTTGTTGTGGGTTGGACTGTCACATAGTTGGGACAGAAAAGATTTAAGGCAACTGAAACCAAGATCACCTGAATTATTCCAGTGGAGATAGAAGTCGCCCAGGAAATTCGGTGGTACGTGTGAGTTGTTATTTGATGTAATAACTTCCATTAGCTCATCGAAGAACGTCAAATTATCACCCGGGAGTGATAAATTATGTGAAGTTTGCAGGCGAGGCACTTGTCATCAGAGATGTTGCTCAGAGATATTTGCAAGAGGATAGAGAGATGGAGTCTGCTTGATTGATGCCATAGTGTTTCGATAAATGCAGACTAGCCCGCCACCGGGTTGCATGTTTTTGTCTAGACGGATTAGGTCATGGCTAGGAGGTACCAGTAGGTCCAAGATGGGAGAGGAGGAACTATTTAGCCATGTTTCAGTAAGGACGATAACGTCAGAATCATTTGCAAGGATGAAGTCGTAAATGTCAGGGGCATGTTTGTTAGCAGATCTGCAATTGAAGAGTGCACATTTCAGCTTGCTAGTCAAATTGGGGGAGTGGTCTGCACTATGTTGATATTTGTGAGGTTTTCTCTAATAATGGATCTGTAGTTGTGAGTAGGTTCTCTGAAGGGGTTGGTTTGAATGGATTGGATAGTGCCACAACGAGACTCGCTGATGGCTGTCTGGCCGGCATAGGATATGCAGAGGTCATCAATGTCGTTGACCGATAGTACATCAGTTGTTGTCCTAGGACAAGATGGATCATTTAGGGAAGGTATCTTATACTGTCTGGTATCCTCGAGGTGTGAGTTCTTGGTGATATATCTGCTAGTTTGGTGACTGATTCGGTTCATGGTGGCACTAGTAGCTCTGTGTGTGTTTAGGTGTTCTTTGGTGATGGTTGATAGACTTTGCATTGCAGCCTTGAGATGGGCTAGGCCGCTGGCTAGTTCATTGAATCGTTCGATCCAAACAGCGTTGGGATAATTAGATGTGTGTGTAGGTGTGGGTTCTATTGTAGCGGGAGGTCAGCAAATAAGGTTTGGTTCCAAGGGTATCTCATTATCTGGTTGCCGGGGGATACGTTATTGGGGATTGAAGGGGTTAGTTGATCATGGATGTTCGATGTAAGGTCTGAATCAGTGTGTGAGAAGGCCTTTGGATGTGACACATGTGATTGGGGTATGGTCAATGAGTGGAGAGTGCGTAATGGCAGCGTGAGTATCAGGGGTGATGGGAGCCGATCAGGTAACGGGGTAGGCGATAGGTCATGGGGATCTATGCATGCCAGCTCAGGTGGATATGGGGAGAGAGGGATGTCGTGGATAGAATACAGGTTGGTGAATTCTTCCGTAAACACCAGGGATATTAATGGTGTATCTGCAACGTGGTGGCCGGTCGCTAAGAGTAACCCTGTCCCTCCTGGGCCAACGGATCCCGGTGTGGTTGAGATCGATGTGACGGAGGGGTAGAGTTCATAGGGAGTGTGGAGAGATATCTGTTCTATTGAGATTATTATTGGATTTTGTAGTAGAATTGGGGCGTCACCGGGAAAACCGGAGAGAGTAGTAGCAGGAGGTGAGATTTTCTTGCTGTTCACTGCTTTCTTGAGAGTAGGGAGGATCTTGTCTATGGTGGTGGGATTGGAATTAGAGGCTTGTATCAAGATATTGCCGTTGTTGTATATGGAGATAGTAGAATTCGCAGGGCAGATGTCTGATGATACTATCAACAGTTTGAGGGCTTGCAGGTTTTTTTTTACATTGGAGATTTGGAGCATAGAGTAGAAGGTATTTCTCCACTACGCACGTTTTTTGTGAAAAAGATGAGGTCGTTTAATTATAGGCCTTTACTGATGCAGATGTAGAGATCTGAAATGAGAATCTCAAGGTGAGATTTCATTAGCCTATGCTTGAACTTCTTTGCTGCATTTTTGGAGTTATTAGTAGGGTATGAGATGGTGAAGGCATGGCGGCCTGAGAGTTCTAGGTTTTTATCAATTTAAAACATTTTTTTTTCAATTAACTCTCCTTCTTCCTTTCTTTATTTTCTTTACTTCCTAATATCTCAGCTACCTTCCTTCGTCCATTCACTGGTAAGATTATTTGCCTACTAATATGTTTAGGATTGACCTACATTGTTTTTTTGCTATCCTAAATTGTCTGGGGAGCACATTGTTGATGTTTGAAGCCTTTCAGGCTAGTAAGAACCTGGTATAGTAGGGACAAGTAAAGGAGAAATGGCTGCCCCACAATCAAAGCTATATCATTTGTTTACAATAGGTACGGTCTGACCAATGGGGTGCTACTAGATGAAAAAAAGACACAAACCGATGAAGGAGGGTCCTAGGGCATATTTAGAGACCAAGCATGGACACGGCCCCTAAGACTGAACAAAGCATACAAAGAGTGTCGACGGGTCTAGCAGAAACACAACTACCTCAAAAAGACATGAACCAACAAATTAAATGTGTAACTCAATGAAGGAATCCCATTACAAATAAGGATACCCATCAGTCACCATTCGATACTGCCCTGGTCATCTTCTGGGCTTTCTTTGATACTTGCCACAGTTGGTCATAAAAGATGTCAATTAGGACCAAGTTGACATGTCCTGCATCTAATTATGAAGCACATATCACCTTGTAGATGTTAGATGATGGTGTTGATTGATGGGTAAAAATGAAAAAATTGCAGTGTGTGAAATATGTGAAAAAGTGAGTGACTTAAAATTGGGTAAGTGAGAGAAATATAAGTTTATTTTTATCGCTCAATTTGCCCAAGATTAAAAACCAGAATAGAGAAATGGCAGTTTCAACAAATATCTCCCAAGATTGTTAATTGGTCAATATGTTTCGGCAGTTGATCAGGACACTTTTATCCTCTGCCTTCATCAGGATCTATAAGTGAAAGCTACTGCAATGAACCAAAGTAATTTGAAAAAATATAAAATACAGAACCATTTCACTTGGACTCCTAAGTGTCTGGTCAACTCCTCCTGTATGTGGATTACTCAGCCACTGTGAAGTACAGAAAACAATTTGTTGGTTACATGTCAAACACAAAAGGAAGGAAAATTAGAAAACTTAGTGTCTCTAAATATCTTAAGCTGGCACAATTACTATCTGCAGGGTCTCAGGAGGATACCTCTAATAAAAGAGAGAGGGACCCCAAGACCAAAGGGATAGGGTTCCACAATTGACACAAGTCAAGAAATTAATTCCCTTTGGGCGAATTAGTATCAATACAAGGGTACTTATAGACAGACAATAAACTCACTAATACAGAAACGTAACAAGGAAGCAATGATAAAAATGAGAAATTCAAAACACGTGAAAACACTATAGTAAAATTAAATCTCAGTACAATTTATTAACATACATTATATTGATTAAAAATTGGGAAACATACACAGGACGGAACAATAATAAATAAAAAACATTCCAATAAAAAAGGGGCTACAGGAAAAAGGACTAAACTCAAATAAGACAGTTATTTAGAATTTTCCTTAATTTCTTACTCCAAATTCACTCCTTGAGCATCGACGCGTTTCGGCGGTATGAGCAATATATGACCGCCTTCATCAGGGTATATGTATACCTGTTTCCCAATATTTCTCGGGCATAAAATAAATTTTTCAGAACGTCATAAGGGGTATACTTCCTCCTTATCCTTTGCATAAGATATTCGTCCAGCGAATTATCCTCTTAGTGTGTATAGTATTCTAATTTAAAAGAATGGCGGAAGCATGGTCCTAATTGTTCCGTCCTGTGTATGTTTCCCAATTTTTAATCAATATAATGTATGTTAATAAATTGTACTGAGATTTAATTTTACTATAGTGTTTTCACGTGTTTTGAATTACTCATTTTTATCATTGCTTCCTTGTTACGTTTCTGTATTAGTGAGTTTATTGTCTGTCTATAAGTACCCTTGTATTGATACTAATTCGCCCAAAGGGAATTAATTTCTTGACTTGTCTCAGGAGGATAGACACCAGGCAGTGTAAACATATTTTTGCACATAATATGTAACTTCTCCGGCTTCCCTAATTAGCAGGAGGGTACAACCTCGCCTCACCTGGCTGCGGCTCAGGGAGAGGAAGCACCGCTCTATAAAAATCAAAAGAAGGTAAAGACATAGAGAGTGTCATATCACCTACTTTAAACGATAAGTCTGTGCATTTCTGAAAGAAAACATCATCCTGGACGGTTGTCACAGTCTTCATAAGTGAGTCTTCATAATCCTTTCTATAACTTCTAAAGGACTAGAAGTACCTAGCCGAAAGTTACTTGATAGTATACTTATATTCTTTATACAGATGATCAGAGATCCTAGATAGTTGTAATGGGATACGACATCTGTGTACGTTGTGCGCTATTATTTTTAAGTGCCAGATTCTCAGGATATCTGTTAAACAAACGGCACTCGCGACCAAAATCATCAATGCACCAGGCCGCGCATAACAAAGGGTGTTGGATAAAATAACACACCTTTCAATACTGCATACAGAAGGGAGATGTGTAATTTACTCGGAAAATCACAACAACCTCTTCGCTATTCTTCTCATTCCTTACAGGTAAAAGCTGGATGACCGCATCATGACTATGTGGTAAACTTCCAGCTATTCCTCCTGTTTTTCACTGAAAAAGACAGGCGCCCACATCATGACTGTGCAGTGAACTCCCGCTATTCCTCCTGCTACCCTGCTTCGCAGGCCAAACGGGCCCGACATACTCCTACGAGCAGAGCGTTTGTCGCCCATACAACGAAAAACTTAGGGGTAGATGTGGCAGACAGATTGCCAGTCCGAGGGTGTCACCCGGCCCCATTCCACGAGCTTTAACCACCTCACCATACCTCATCGCCTAAATGGAAATGGAACACAATATGCAGCTCCCATCAGCGGACACCCCCCCACCACACCAACAGTACTTTACCACATGGCCGTCAGGGGCACGATGCTCCCCTCTCAGACCAAGTTAGTGTCAGGTCCCCGCATGTCCTCGACACAGCAGCAGTCAGACCCACGCAAGAGTCAATTAGGTGGGCTTGCTGGCCATCTGTACTCTCTCGCCAGACCTCTCCCATCAGTGTTAGCCCATGTCCGGCGAGGCCGACAGGCTGCGTGCCCCAGCCCTGTCCGGTGTTTGGGGAGCGTCGTGCATCCGATGCTCGTCTCTCACAGAGACCAGTGATGACGCTTGGGACTGGACCCCTGTGTTTCTCCACCCTCCTTCCTGCCGTGGACCACTCGAAAGCTGCTCATTCTCCTCGATCCACGTCATGGCTTCCTCTGGGGATGTAAAGAAGAAGGATTTGCCATTGGTCAGGATCTTGAGGCGCGTCGGGAAGAACATCATGTATTTGAGGCCACGTGCTCGAAGCTCTTTTTTAGCTCCATCAAACAAGTGTCGTTCCTGCTGGACCTTGAGAGTAAAGTCAGGAAAAAACCTAATCACAGCATTATCAATCCGAAGGTCTCCATGTTGGCGGGCCGCCTGCAGAATAGCGTCCCGATCCCCGAGCAATGATAGTCCTCAGAGGGGCTCCCGGCGAGGAGGGGGGATCAGCGCCAGATGCGCGCACTCGATGACAAAGAACTTGGAGAGTCGCTTGGGTTTAAGATGGTTCAGGTTGAGGTCCTCCAAGAACAGATCTACACCCGGTACACCTACCACCTGTACATTATTCCTTCGGGCCCTCCCTTCCTGGTCCCCCAGCCTTGCCACCGCTAGCCTCTGCAGGTGTGTCAGATGTTGGACCTGCTGCTGCAACTGTTTGGTTGTGCGCTTTAGTTTCCCAATGTCTATGGCATTCCGAGTGGCTTTCTTCGACGTCTTATTGAGGTCAGCCCGTTGTAGCGCCATCTCGATTGTCACATTGTCTATTTTTGACTCTAGCGTGGCGCCTAGAGTTTGTATGGCCTGCATATTAGTGGTCAAGGACGGCTCTGACCCTTCAGCTGCACTCCCTGTGTGGGTATCACCCCCTCCACCCTTCGGGCCGTATATTTATCAATAGTGTTGGCTTGGGTGGCGGCGGAATTTTTAGGTTTCGTGACATTCTTTGAGGAGAACCACGATGCGCCAACGGAGCCACCTCGCTTTCCGGAGCCTTCAATCTCACCGTTATTAGTCCGACCACGCGCTCCCAGCGCCATCGTTCCCGACCCTAGTTGCCGATCTGTAGCACTGCGCTTAGGGCTCTTGGCAGGCCGTGTGCACGCGGTGGGCCACACCGTAAGCCCCACAGCCCTATCCTCCACTGCCTTCGGCTGATAGGGGTCAGCGTCCTCTCGTTCCATGAACACTCTGGGTCACCGGCCCAGGATCTCCAATACCGTGCTCCGGTATCCACTGACCTCTGACCAGGGATATACACAGCTCCTGCAATTCCCAGCACCAGGATGGGGCTTTCTCGGCAGCCCAGTGCCCCCTCCAAGACCGGGACAGACCCACAGGGCGTTCGCCACAGCCACTCGCCGTCGCTCTCTCCCATCGCCACAACTGGCTTAGGTCCACTCGGGTTCTCGAACCCACTTGCATGTGAGGCGCAGATGTTTTCTCCCTCTCTACAACCCGGGAGGCCATGATCAGCGTCACCAGGGGGATGGTGTCTTCAGGGATCACTTGCCAGCCCGCCTCCTCCGCTCCCGCACTGCAGGCCACCAATCTTGTTCTCAGCCAGCGCTCACGCGACCCAGGCCTCGCTCCACACTCCCGGGGGCCCAGGCGGTGCTCACATGCGCCTCGCAGATCCAAGAACTGATCGTTCCTCTGTCCTTGCCTCATCCAGCAGGATCCCCCACAATGTCAGGCCACCCACCGATGCTGCACCTGGAGGTGGAGGCCGATCAAGGGGGGTCCCGCTCATCGGCGCTTTCGAGCCGCCGCTCGTCTCTTTGTGCGGCGCCGACGAGCCTACTCTGTGCCCGGCCTCACCAACACGCGAGGCCGGGACTGCTCTTTCCGCACCCTCCGGAGCCAGGCCCAGACAGGACTCCGGCCACCGGGCGTTGCCGCTTCGTTGTTCGGGGGCGGAGAGGGACCGGAGCGGTCTTCCGAGAATCCGGAGCTCTCCCGCCGTTAGGATTCGGAGAGTAAGGCGGAGATATCATCCGGATTTTTGGGGTCTTGAGTCGACCCTCAGCCGAGCCCCGGTACTAAGCGGCCATCTTAACTGCCGCCAGGCCACCCCCCTCCTGTTGTTGTGATTTTTCGAGTAAATCACACATTTTCCTTCTGTATGCAGTATAGAAAGGTGTGTTATTTTATCCAAAACTCTTTGATATGCGCAGCCTGGTGCATTGACACTTTTTTGGTCGAGAGTGCCGTTTGTTTAACAGACATCCTGAGAATCAGGCCCTTAAAAATAATAGCGCACAACATACACAGATGGCGTATCCCATTACAACTATCTAGGATCTCTGCTCATCTGTGTAAAGAATATAAGTATACTCTCAAGTAACTTTCGGCTAGGTACTTCTAGTCCTTTAGAAATCATAGAAAGGATTATGAAGACTCGCTTATGAAGACTGTGACAACCGTCTATGATTACGTTTTCTTTCTGAAATGCACAGACTTATTGTCTAAAGTAGGTTATATGACACTCTCTATGTCGATACCTTCTTTTGATTTTTATAGAGCGGTGTTTCTTCTCCCTGAGCCGCAGCCAGGTGAGGCGAGGTTGTACCCTCCTGCTAATTAGGTAAGCCGGAGAAGTTACATATTATGTGCAAAAATATGTTTACACTGCCTGGTGTCTATCCGCATGAGACACCTGCAGATGGTAATTGTGCCGGCTTAAGATGTGTATATTTAGAGACACTAAGTTTGCTCATTTTCCTTCCTTTTGTGTTTGACATGTGCCCAACTAATTGCTTCATGTACTCCACAGTGGCTGAGTAATCCACATACAGGAGGAGTTGACCAGACACTTAAGAGTTCAGGTGAAATGGTTCTTTATTTTATATTTTTCACATTACTTTGGTTCATTGCAGTATCTTTCACTTATAGAGGTCCTGATGAAGGCAGAGGATAATAGTGTCCTGATCAACTGCCAAAACATGTTGACCAATTAACAATCTTGACAGATATTTGTTGAAACTGCCATTTCTCTATACTGTTTTTTAATCTTGGGCAAATTGAGCGATAAAAATAAACTTATATTTCTCTCACTTACCCAATTTCAAGTCCCTCACTTTTTCACATATTTCACGCACTGCAATTTATTCATTTTTACCCATCAATCAACACCATCATCAAACATCTACAAGGTGATCCCGTGCTTCATAATTAGATGCAGGACATGTCAACTTGGTCCTAACTGACATCTTTTATGAGCCACTGTGGGAAGTATCAAAGGAAGCCCAGATGATGACCAGGGCGGTATTGAATGGTGACTGATGGGTATCCTTATTTGTAATGGGATTCCTTCATTGAGTTACACATTCAATTTGTGGGTTCATGTCAGGGACTCCCAGACACGGGGAGCTGTAACTGAGAACCTGACTCCACCAGCCCTATTCTTCTAAAATTGTGGAATCACTATATAGTCTAGATGAATGGATCTAAGGTCCCTTGTGGGGGATTACTTATGGATCCAAGATTTGATGAAGCATGGACTATTCAGGGTCAAAGCCTTGAAAACAGTGCAATACACTTTGAACATGGATCTCTGTGCAACTGGGAGCCAATGAAGGTCTCTTGAGAAATGTGACAGTGTTTGGGAAGTATAAAGATCAGCCACGCAGCCTGGTTTTGAATCAACTGAAGCCTGTGCGTGAGATATTTCGGAAGACTCAGGTAGAGGGAATTCTTGACATGACTAAGGCAATAATAACTTGGGCCAAAGCGTCATTGGTAAGAAATGTCTTCATCTTCTAAATCCTGCGATGTTGGAAAAAGCAGGGAGATATCACTGAACCAATCTACTGTTTTAAAAATAGCTCCTCATCAATCATGAATCCAAGACGTTTTAGCGACTTCTTATAAGGAGGAGGTGCCCATATTGTTTGGCCGGAAGGAGGGGCTCCAGAGGTTGAACCTATTTTTGGTGACTACTATCTCTGTTTTGTCAAAGTTTTGTTTCAGATGGTTACTGTTCATCCAGTCCCAGATGAACAGCATAGTGTCTTGGAAATGCAATTTAGAATTTGGGGTATTATCAATCGTAAAAAGGAGTTGCATGTCATCAGCATAATTAAAAATATTGACTTTTCTGTTTTTGAGAGAATGAACCAGAGGATTTATGTAGAGATTAAATAGATAAGGGGAAAGTGAGGAGCCTTGTGGCACCTCACAGTTCAATTAGACTTCAGGAGAGTGAAAGGGGGAGACTCTAACTGCTTGAGA
The DNA here is from genome assembly GCF_964263255.1 of Lissotriton vulgaris. NCBI lineage: Eukaryota > Metazoa > Chordata > Amphibia > Caudata > Salamandridae > Lissotriton > Lissotriton vulgaris. The sequence continues at coordinate 147,921 of NW_028248781.1, read as the reverse complement.
TCTGTCTTTGAGGAAAGAGACACTCCAATTGAAAGCTGGATCATGCAGCCCTGCGGCCCTTACATGTTCAGCCAAAAGAATGTGGTTGACCGTGTCAAAGGCCGCTGACTGATCGAGGAGTACTAGGGCTCCACCTCCTTTCGCATGTCATCAACTACTGAGAGGATCAGTGCTTGAATCCAATACAGTGGGCGGAAACCCACTTGGTAGGTACCAAGGAAGGTTGAGGCCTCTATATATAAGCAGAGGTGATGAGCTACATGCCCCACAAGTAGTTTTGCCAAATAGGGGGGAGGGAGATGGGCTGATAATTTTCATGTTTAGGGGTCCTCACCTGTTTTCTTTTATAAGGGGAGTACAATTGCCTCTTTAAAGAAAGTGGGGACTACGCCTTGTTTGCAACACTGATTAAGAAGAGATAATGCCAGGTCTGAGAAGTGGGTGAATACTGTTTTTAAGACAATTGGAGAACAGGTATCATTAGGTGACCCTGATGTAAGTTTTATCAGTAGGTTCATTAGGCCCTCCTTACTGATCTCGGGGAAGGATGAAATGTTGCTTGCATTTATATCATCAAATGGTATACTATTGTGCAAGGGATTGAAGGGAATACTCTTTTTGATGGCCTCAATCTTATTAATGAACAAAGAATTACACATCCTAGTGTATTCTCCATCTGTCCCTTTGGAACTAGTTTAGTGGTTCCAACTTCCTAAAAGAAGGGTCCATCTTTATCAGTTATGTATATGTGCATGACAGTGTGCACGTGAATGTCCTGAGGCGGAAGCCGGGACTTGTGTGTGAGCGTGTGCCTAGTGATTACTATCATTTTTAAACTGCACTTTACAACCATATTTTGGGACTCACATTGTTTAAAAAAAATTGTGTTATTGCTCTCATTGTGCTGGCACTGACCTGCTTAATTTACTAACTGGCCACCTTGTTTGCTTGCTCATCCCCATCGCAGCCGATCAGGCGCTGCCTGGGGTCCAGCACTCTAGCCGCCATCTTGGGTGAGGAGCAGGCGAGCGGACCAGTGCTCGGCCCCTCCCGCCTTCACCGGCATAAAAACCTCGATACCCTTCGCGTGCGCCGATTGACAGTGTGCACGTGGATGTCCTGAGGCAGAAGCCGGGACTTGTGTGTGAGCGTGTGTCTAGTGATTACTATCATTTTTAAACTGCACTTTACGACCGTATTCAACCGTATTTTGGGACTCACATTGCTTTAAAAAAATTGTGTTATTGCGCTCATTGTGCTGGCACTGACCTGCTTAATTTCCTAACTGGCCACCTTGTTTACTTGCTCATCCCCATCGCAGCCGATCAGGCGCTGCCTGGGGTCCAGCACTTTAGCCGCCATCTTGGGTGAGGAGCAGGCGAGCGGACCAGTGCTCGGCCCCTCCCGCCCTCGCCGGCATAAAATGGCTCCCCTGTCTCGGAAGCGCAGCAGACGAGCGCAGCGGGCGCGCCGGCGGCTCGCCTAAGGCGAGCCCGTCTGCGCCCATCCACGCCCAGATGGGACCTAAGGCCAGCCATGCTGCTTGCCAGGGTCATCTGTCAAGGGATGCGTACAACCGGGCCAGGAGACAAGGTATCCTAGTCGACTGCACTCCCTTCATAGATCCCTCTAATATGCTGAGCCTCGACCCCAACAGTCAGGCGGAGCCTGGCTCTCACTCTCACTCCTTGGCCATTCTCTATCTAAACACCCGTACCCTGGTGAAACACCAGATGGACATTTTTCTTCTGTTAGATACTGACAAACCTGACATTCTCCTACTTACCGAGACCTGGCTGACCCCGGACTCTGCCCCTGATATAATAGCAGCACTCCCATCGAACTACTATATTATACATGCTGACCGTGTGTCAGGCATATCCGGTGGTGGGGTCGCTGCAATTATTCGCTCCACTCTGAAAGTTACCACCCTGACCTGCCTCAATTTACCGGACACGGAACATCTGGTGCTAAAGTTTGAAACCCCTCATACCACTGTTGCATGTGTCCTCTTGTACAGACCCCCGAACCCCATGCCATCCTTCCCTCTCATGTTAAGCGAACAAATTGCTAATTTGGCCATGGACCATGCCAGGATTTTTCTGGTAGGTGATTTTAATTATTGGTTTAACGACCCCCAGAAGGCCCTCATTCAAGCGAACTCACTGAGCTTCTCACAAACTTGAATTTCTCACAACAAGTGCCCACGCCAACCCACTGCAAAGGTCACATTCTGGACCAGATTTGGTCCAACTCCTCGTTAGTCACAACCCCGGCAACTATCCCTTGCCTAAGGTCTGACCACCTCCTCCTTAAATTTAACCTTGCCTGCCCCCTCACCAAGACAACCGCCACAGCAGCTGGAGAGAGAGCGAGGAAATGGAATACCCTGGATAGAACAGCCTTTTTTTCAAACACTGGCTAACACCATTCCATCCCCCCACCCTGATATTAACCTATCATGGTTCCAACCTTACTGGTTGGCTACAAGCAGCAAGTGACATTCACGCACCCTACAAGAAAGTCAAATTGGCCCAGCGCGCAGACGCCCAAAGATGGTTTTCGTTAGATCTAAAAGCAAAGAAACTGGCCTGGCGCCAACTGGAGCGACAATGGCGCCGCAGCTACTCCCCTGACCTAAAGTTTAGATTAACCACGGCCAGGAAAGAATACATGAAGGCCATCCTTTCCACTAAAGCTGCCTATTTCTCCTCCCGCATCCTTAACTCGACAAATAGACCAAAGGACATTTTTTCCATATTTAATGAGCTAACACATTTAGACAGTGTCCGCCCCAGCGTGACCCCGACCCAGACCCTCTGTGATTCACTTAATGTTTATTTTATCGAGAAAATTGCGGATATCAAAGCCAGTATCCCACAATCCCTGAATTCTTCCATTTCTGTAACGCCCACCACTAACAACATCGGCACACTCAGCAGCTTCCCTCCTATCACCCCAGAGCAATTTCAGGAGCTGCTAGAAAGAGTTAAATCTGGCGCCCCGTCGGACAGATGTCCCCCTTATATTTTAAAAGAGTGCCTCTCTGTTCTCCCTGTCCCGGCCTGCACTCTCCTGAATGACTCCCTGATTTCGGGACTAGTGCCCCTTGCATTTAAGGAAGCGACGGTTATACCGCTCCTAAAGAAATCTGGGGCTGATCCAACATGCAAGGCAAATTACCGACTTATTTCCTTACTCCCCTTCCTAGCAAAGGAAATGGAAGCCCACGTAGCGAGATGCCTGTCCAACTTCTTACAGGAATCAAACTGCCTTGAGCCTCATCAGGCGGGGTTTCGCCCCGCCCATTCAACGGAGGCGGTGGTAATTATGGTACTAGACACCCTCCGGGATTGCGCAGATAAACGCTCCCCACAGGCTTTGGTGCTTCTGGATTTGTCTGCCGTGTTTGACACGGTCGACCATAACATCCTGATCGACTGTGTCACCCAGGCCGGCGGCCGGGGCACAGCAGCCAGTTGGCTGAAGTCCTTCCTGGAGAACCGATCCCAGGCAGTTCGCCTTGGAGATCTGGTTGGCACCAAACAGACCATCACATGCGGAGTACCACAGGGATCCTCCCTATCACCTCACTTGTTTAATCTCTATATTCTCCCCTTCATCCAGGCCCTTAGAGATAAACCGGTGACTGTGTTCAATTATGCAGATGACCTGCAAATGCTCTTCACAATAGACAACTCTGAAACTTCCATCTCCAACTTTCAGTCCACTATGAGGTTCATCCAAGCTTGGATAGACCAAAATCATTTAAAATTAAATCCGGGAAAAACTGAGCTGGTTCTCACAGGAGACAGTGTCAAATATTGGGGCTCGCACTACTGGCCACCAGACATGGGCCAAGCTCCGACTCCTTCCTCCTCGGCTAAGACACTTGGAGTCACCTTGAATAGTGATCTCTCACTGAAAACACAAGTGGGCCAGGTGGTCTCCAAGTGTTTTTTTCAACTTAGGAAAATTCGGAAGGTTCGGCGCCTTCTCACCCCGGAGGCCATTATCCAGGTGGTGATCGCCACTGTGCTTTCCCACCTGGACTACGCAAATCTTATCTACCTAGGCTTACCCCTCTACCTGCTGAAACGCCTTCAGATGGTACAAAATTATGCTGCCAGATTGATTCTGAACCAACCTAGATGGCAATCGGCCACCCCACTGCTTAGGCAGCCCAGCGTTGCACCTTCAAAACAGGTGGCACGATCTTCAAATCCCTTCATTGTAAAAGTTTTAAATTAATTGATAAACTTATTACAAAGTATGTTCTGTCCCGCAATCTGCGTTCAGCCCATTTGGGCCTCCTTCAGACTCCTTCCTTTAAACGCAAGCGCTCGGGCGGCTGCAGATTTGCTACATTGGCTCCTCGCCTGTGGAATGCCTTCCCCCTTGAGATCCTGGCTTGTCTGGACCTCATGTCATTTAGGAAAGCACTAAAGACATGGCTCTACAGACAAGCATATCAATAACCCCAGCACGCATTAAAACCTCTGGTCACGTCTTCTGTTCTTAGACAGCGCCAGGAAACCAATGGGTGTCAGTGCGCATAATAAATCATTTTTAACATAACATAACATAACATAACATGGCATGTCATGTTAGAGTGCCCTGTTACTCTAGGAACTGGTCCTAACCTTGTTTGACTAACTAGGTAAAGGGAAATACATCTTGCTTGTTTTCAAAATCCCTGGCAATATTTACACTAGCACAAGTTACAAATGTAACACACTCACAGCAAATGCAGCAGGTGTTAACATTTGCACAGATGCACAAATGCCTGTGCAGCAAGCCTCTCACACTGAGCAACCTTCTAAGCATGTGCGGGGAATGAGATTTTGATATCAATTTATGAGTATGATAAATTTAATAAAGAATCCCATTCGTCTGTTTTGGACCGCTCGTATCTGTCATTGAGGAAAGGACCACCCCCGCCTTGGTTTAGACAAACCCCATTAACTGACGCCACTCGGAAGAACCACTTACAACTGATAGAGTTTTAAGAGTTTATGTAAAGATTAATTTGGATGCGATACAATCCACTCAGGATAAAATCTCAAAGTATACAAAATACAAAATCTGTTTCCATATCAGCCTCTTAAGCTTCGGTGTGAAGTGGTTCCTTCTGCGTCATCTGCAGTAAGATAAAAAACATCATCAAGTTAATCTGTCCCTACTCTATGCTACGTGTCAACCCTACTTCGCTAGTTTCTTCCCTAAAAAGGTGTCAGCAGTTTGACTTCCAAAGAAGTTCAAACTCTCTTTAGCCTCTAAAGGAAATCTTCAGTTTCAGAAGCAGTACCCTATCTGCCTACCCATCCGTTCTCTAAGGGTCCTCGGCCTACTGCTCCCTTGCGCTCTGATGTCTTAGCGCATCTGCTCAAGGCATCTACCCTTCGCCCTTGTTATGAGCAATTCGTCTCGCTGTTCCTAATCTCCCAATTGCTACCTCCTCCCCGGGGTACTGTCCCTAAAATACACAATCACCGTGTGGGTGGAACGCCCCTTGACGCCCACCACGGACTTCCCCCGATGATGTCAACTTCCTGCTTCTTCCATTGGTCCATTCCTTGCGTCGTTCATTAAGTTGACCCTTCTCCTTTGGATGTCATCTTCATCATCTCATCGTCGACTTTTATTGACTCTTTCAGATCAAGTGTCATAGAAACTTAGACAAGGTCTTAACTTATCTGTACACTTCTTAACCTTCTAGATCATGTGAATGGTCTTGTCAAAACATAGTCCACCTCAACAAATGCCTCTCCTCACGTTCGAGCAACAAGTTCCGTCCGGCATTGTCACCTTAAATCTAACAAGTGCTAGACTTCTCGGCTCTCACGTCCACATCAAACTATTTACGACTTTTACAAACCCTCTAAATTACATTCTTGTGACTATGCTCCTTCGAACTCTTGGTCAGTCAGGTTACAAACACAAATGACCTAAACTCTTCCAACATTCCTACAAAAACCCTCTATACAGTATAACCTTTGGCATACATTTCTATATTCGTACATTTAGGAAAAGCCCTAGTTATACCTAAATACATTCTACATCAAATATGTAATACATAGAATACGACTACATAGAATATAACTTATGCATTCTCCTTGGTTACATTATCATGTACGTTCCCTACATTTCTCCACGTTACATTTCTCGCCGCTTCTCCATTTAAAGTTACACACGTACACGAATTCTACTGTGCACGTTCTATATTTCATAAGCATCTCTACATTACCCATCATGTATACAGGCCTTCTAAGTCCAATGCATACATTTACATTTCCTATAACATGTTATCACATTCGTTGGCTTTTATGTCATAATTGTCAACTTTATATTACGATATACGCTTCATTCCTACGTTTATAACATATACGTCTAAATATGGTTACGATGTATTTTGCATTCAAATTGCGCTCTCTCAGTTCCCCCCTTTGATGACTTTTAGGAGTCATCACTAAAAGCAATTTGAATACATCATTTATACCGAACTAGTTACATCAGTTCCTCTTTTTATCGATTCAAGTGTTCTCAAACTTTTATACTGTTGATCTTGTAGGACAGCTAGTCTTCTTTCTTGGTCTCTCATCGATCTTTGTAACTGATTCGACCTATACCACTTATACAGTTTTACTAATCCTAATAATGTAATTATGCAAATTAATACTATTAATACAGGCTTTAAAATATACCAAACTATACCTTTGCCTAGATTAGCAAACCAACTTCCAACCTTTCCCACTCCATTTCCTACTTTTTCCCAAACATTTATTTTTGATAAATCTTCAATTTCTTGATGAATCTGTGTAATGTTCTGTATGACTTTCTCAAGTGGTTTTGAATTATCAGGAATATAAGTACAACATTCCTGAACTTTCAAAGATTTACAAACTCCGCCTTCTTTTGCTAATATCACATCTAAAGCAAGTCTGTTCTGTAAAACCATTGCTCTAATCGACTGCATCTCACCCTCTACTAACATTAATGATCTCGCAGTACTAGCAGACAATCTATCCACGACTGTCGCTAACCTTCTAATCTTAACATCGTTAAGAATCAAACCTAACAATGGAAACATCGCTCCAAATACATCTCCTACTACTTCTGCATCTCCTACTTCCCTTTTCGTCCTCCTCGAAGCCTTTCCTTCTATAATCTCTAAATCCTTTGCATGATATATTTTGGGGAAGACAATTGCCAAGTAACACGAACCATACCAATTGTCAGGTAGTTTTACATAGGCATTTCTCCCACATACAAAATACACATTCGGAATAGCTTGCATTCCCTTCATAAAATCTTTCGTATAGTACTCTAATTTAAAAGAGTGCTCGCAACTAACCTCACCTACAAATTCACTCTCGTAATACGTTTTGCTTCGAGCTAAACATAACTTTCCTTTCTGCGTTCTATCCAATGCTATTGGACCATTGCTACCTTTCTTTTTATGTGCCTTCTCTTCTTCTGTCCATTCTATTTTCCATTGTCCTGACATTTTTAGAATCTTCTGTCGTCTGCATCGATCATCTACTTGTGCTATAAATCTTTTCTCCACTTCTGATACTTTACAAGTCAGATTATTTCTACGTGCATATGATGTATCTAATGTGTCCCAAGGAAGAAAGAATTTGGCTAATCTATCCTCCTTTTTGTAGTAGTCCCACTTATTCATTTGTTTATAATTCGGAACTTCAGGCAGTACCGAATCATAATTTGAAAAGTAGTACTCAAATCCTTCTCTACCATAAAATATACTAAGCAGTAAACTACATGTTATCCCATAAGTCAATGGGAGATGGTGATATCTAATGCCTTCGTCTACAGAAGCCGGCAATTGCATACAAACGTAGCAATCTTTGGCCTCCATGGCATCGATATATTCGTACAATAATTTGGCATATGCATTTGACCTAAAATTTCCCTGTGACTCGTCTATATGTAATCTACGAGCTTCATCTGCAAGTAACGCCTTCTCACGTATAACATTGCTCTCCTCCTTCTTTCCCACAAGAGCAGGTTTCAAAGTCGTTATCGCTTTTACGTTCGCTATTTCCTTATCATGCTCATATCCTGTCAGGTAAGATATCGTTACTACTAAAATTATAAGGAATATCACTATTGCTATAAGTGTACCTACTATACATCTAGCCTTTCTGTTTGGGTTGCCGTTCTCCATGTTATCAAAAACAGCGTACCTCGTTCTCTAGCGAAAGGTTTCCTGTTGCAGTCTTTAGTTGCTTATGTACTTTCTCAGTCTTTAAAGTGCCCTTTTTTTTTTTTTTTCTTCTTTCAACAGGTATCTTTTTCACCACAATGTCTTTTTCTCATCTTAGCAGCAGACAACCCTAGCCCTTCTCCGTCCTCTAAATGTAATCCCTAATTTTATTCTTCTTTCCACTCGGTGCTAGGTTATCTTCTTCTTTATAACATACGTATAAAAAGTCTTTATGCATCAACAATTATTTTCGGACCTGCAGCTTTCACAACAATTATTAATAGTTCAAAGCGAATAACTTTTTCTTCTTCTTCTGTCATTTGTTGACCAGCTGTTGGAAACTGTAATCTTTTTAGCACTAGATCTTGAATTTTACTCAAACGTGGGGGTATGGGAAGTGTGAAAGTCAGTAACCCCTCAGTCTCGAGTCCAGGTGCCAACATCCATATCTCCACTGCCACAAATGGATCGAGATCGATTACTTTCACGCTCTTCACTCTCCCAGATTTCTGTCCCCAATACATCCGCTAGATAAGTCCACTCTGGGGTGGCGTACCTTCTGCAGGGCACACGTACCCTTCTTGATCTTCGTGGACTCTCAGTTCCTGAATCTGTCGTCTCTTCCTCCTGATCCGATTCTTCAGCGATAGGAGCAAGAGTTCTTTCGTTCTTTCCTTCCGAACTTGGCCTTTTCCTTCTCTCTGGCCAAATGGCTTCGTTGCTTTCTGTCTTTCCGCTCCTTGTTCCAGGACCCGTCGCTTGGTCACTCTCAGTTTGCTCGATATCTGTGTCGGACTCCCAATTACTTTCTTCTCCTGAGGCGACTTCAGTCCCACTCGTGTCCTGACCTTCGTCGTCCTGTTCCAACACAGTTTCAGCTTCTTCGATCACCTCCACAGCTTGGCCTTTCCCCTCTATGGCTTCTCCGCTTCCCGCCGGATTCTCATCCGAGAGAGGAGCTGTGTCTTCTGGAGGTGTTGGCACTCTTCGGGTGTGTGAGGCATGTATCCAGTTCGGCAGACCTCCACACTTCACTGCGGTATTCGTTACAAGTATGACTTGAAACGGTCCTCGCCAACGCACGTCTAAGCAGTTCTTCCTGACATGCTTCTTCACCAGGACCCAGTCTCCTGGACTCAGGTCATGGCACAAGTCTTGTACTGACGGAACCTCTGCAGCCTGGACCTGGAGGGACACAGAATTAACGGCATCAGATAGTCCCTTACAGTAGTCCAAGATCAAATCGTCTGTGATGTTCACTAGCGCTGCAGTCGGAACCGATGGCAATCTCATGGCTCTCCCCATTAGCACTTCATGTGGAGAGAGGCCTGTTCTTCTATCAGGTGTGCTGCGTATGCTCATAAGAACTACTGGAAGTGCGTCTGGCCAACTCAGGGACGTCGATGAACAAACCTTAGCCAGTCTGGACTTGATAGTACTGTTAATTTGCTCTACAATCCCTGAAGCTTCTGGTCGATAGCTGCAGTGTAACTTCTGATCAATATTCAAAGCTGAACACAGCATCTTCACCACTTCGCTATTGAAATGAGTTCCTCTGTCCGATTCCAAAGAGGATGGCACCCCAAACCTCGGTATCAACTCTCTAAGCAACAATTTTGCTACTGTAAGTGTATCGCACCTACGTGTAGGGTAAGCCTCAACCCATCTAGAAAATATGCAGACAATCACTAAAACGTATCTGAGTCTGTTGCATGGAGGCATTTCTATGAAGTCAATCTGCATCCTATTGAAAGGCCCCCCAGACCTTCCTATATGACTCAAGGTAACTGGTGTTCTCTTCCCCACATTTAGTTGCTGACAGATCGTACATCGCTGACACACTGCTTCTGCCGCTATTCTAAACTTAGGATTGAACCACGTTTGTCTGAATACTCTCACCATAGCATCTCTTCCTATGTGTGCTGATCCATGCAATTTCCTTGCCATTGGACTAATGAGTTCATTTGGTAAAACTGCCCTTCCGTCGGCAGAAACCCAAAAGTTCATCTCACTTTTCCCGCAACCTGCTGTTTCCCAGCTCTTTTTCTCCTCATCTGGTGCATTTTCCTGGACACTCCTTAACTCATCCCATGTATCTACAGTGTCTAATAACATAGTCAATTCAGTTCTTTCCTGGATTCCCCCCACTTTCACGTCAGTGTGAGAATATCCCTGCTCTGCGCAGTAACGCGCTACTTCATCTGCGTATCTGTTTCCTAGTGATACAAAATCAACATTTTTGGTGTGAGCTACACATTTGACCACGGCTATGGCCATAGGTTTTTGCAAAGCTTCTAACAGAAGTTTCACGAATTCTCCATTCCTAATCGGAGAACCCGAGGAGGTCATGTAACCTCTTTGAGACCATAACTGCCCGTAATCATGAACTACGCCGAAACCATACTGGCTATCGGTGTATATAGTGACTCGAAGTCTGTCGCCTGCTAGGCAAGCACGAGTCAAAGCCACAATTTCAGCTACCTGTGCGGAGTGGACTCCTTCCAGGCAAGCGGCTTCTATAACTCTGGTAATCGTGCATACTGCATAAGCTGCTCTCAGCTGACCGACATCGTTTCTTACGCATGAACCATCAACGAAGAAAATTTCGTCTGGGTCTGTCAATGGCTCATCTACGATATCAGGTCTCGGTTTGGTACATAGTTCAGTCACATCGAGGCAGTCATGTTCTGTACAATTTTCATCGTCCACTTCGTTCGGAAGTGGCATCAAAGTTGCAGGATTCAAGACAGAGCATCTTTTTAGGGTCACATTCTCGGCAGCCAGTATGACCTGCTCGTAGCGTGTGAGCCTGCTATTCGTCAGATGCTGAGTCTTAGTCCTGGTCATTAACAGTTCTACAGAATGTGGTACATACACCTCTAACTGATGACCCATAACTACACTTTCAGATCGTTCAATGCTGACACCCGTTGCAGCTACGGATTTGAGACATCCGGGCAACGCTGCGGCTACTGGATCTAATGTAGCCGAAAAGTACGCCACTGGCCTACGCGCATCTCCGTGGACCTGTGCTAATACCGCTAAAGCGCATCCCTCTCTCTCGCAGCAGTAAAGCAAAAATGGTTTTGTGTAATCAGGCATCCCTAAAGCCGGGGCACGACATAAGTCCTCCCTCAGCTGCAAAAATGCCATCAAACAATCTTTGTCCCATGGTACCGGATCACTTACTCCTTTGTGCGTCAGTTGTAATAACGGTTTAGCCTTCAGTGAAAAGTTTGCTATCCACTGTCGACAATAACCGACCATGCCTAGAAACATCCTGACCTCTCTTTGTGTTGTAGGCGCATTCATTTTCATAATCGCCTCTATTCTGTCTGGAGACACCTTCCGTTTTCCCTTTTCAATCCTATGGCCCAAGTATTGCACCTCAGTCTTACAATATTGCAATTTACCTGGAGACACTTTGTGTCCATTCTCGGCCAAGTGATTTAACAAGGTGATGGTGTCTTCTCTGCAAGCTTCCTCAGTTTCTGACGCAACCAGGAGGTCGTCTATGTACTGGACCAGAACTGAATTCTTGGGCAGTACTAGACTCTCAAGATTTCGTTTCAATAACTGGTTAAAGATCGACGGGCTTTCTGTATACCCCTGAGGGATACGACACCATGTTAAGACGCGATCTTCCAGCTTGAAAGCGAAAAGATATTGGCTCTCTTCATCCAACGGAATCGAAAAGAAAGCCTGGCACAAATCTATCACGGTAAACCATTCAGCTTGGAACGGTATTTGAAATAATATCACTGATGGATTCGGTACCACTGGACAACATGAGACAACAATATTATTAATCTTCCGAAGATCCTGTACTATTCTGTATTTTCCACTAGGTTTCTGCAAACCCATGATCGGGGAGTTACATGGACTACCCACGATCTCCTTCAGTATTCCCTGCTTAATCATGGATTCGATCACAGGCTTTATTCCTGCAATCGTCTCTGGTGTCAACTTGTATTGTGGTGTTCTTGGATACTCAGCATTGAGTCTTACCAAGATCTTTACTGGTTCCACTCCTTTGATCAAGCCTATTTCTTCCCCAGTAAAATCCCATACCTCAGCTGAGACTTTCTCTCTCAAGTCTTGTGGAAGCTCCTCCACTGTCAAGGTAGGGTAAAGTTCCACACACTCTTTCGAGTTTACGACTTTAAAATCAGCGTCCTCATCATTGGTCTGCACTTCTACTCCTTCTGGTGTGCAATGTATCGTGCAATTTAGTTTGCACAGCAAATCTCTCCCTAGTAAGCACACAGGACTAGAATCGCAGATCACGAACTGATGTTCGTCACTATAATTCCCTATTCTTACTGACACTGGTTCGGTCAAGGGATTTGTCATCCTTTTGTTCGCGACTCCTACCACCTGTACCGTTTCTCCTGATATTGGCAGACCCGGGACTACCGCAGATCTTAACGTGGATCGGGTGGCCCCTGTATCCACCAAAAAGGTTGTAGGACATCCCGCTATTTCCGCCTCTACGTATGGTCCTCTCTGATCTACTTCCAAGGCGGCTCCTAGAGTACAGTCTTCTTCCCTACTCGCCCGCTGCCCTGTAAGAGGATCAACGTAGTAGCATTCCTCTCCTCCTACAAACAATGGCATCTGTCTGTAGGTTTTCCCTCCGTTTGAGATGCGAGGTGGTTGAGGAAACGGGGCTCGAGGAGTCTGAGTCCCCCCTTTGACAAACTTGCCCTTCGGGACTGTGGCTCCCTTAACCACGTTGTGCTGAACCTCCTCCTCCTCCTGTTCTAATTCCCCTGACTCAACATTGTAAGGACACTCGCGTCGCCAGTGTCCCACCTCATTACACTGATGGCATCTCGTCGTCTTTTTCAGTGTCGCGATATCCATTCTCGGTCTTGGTCTTTCTTCCTCATCTCTGCTCTGATTATTCTGTTTCTTTGCCGGCGTTCCTGTTCCCTGCTGCCGCTGTTTATCCTTCCCAGCAGCTTGCATTTGCACTAGCATTAACTTTTCCTTAAGCTTCTTTGCCTTAGAGTCTATCTCGTCACTACAATACCTTGCGTATCTCAAAATCTCGTCTAAAGGTTTGTTTTGCCAACAGATCAGATGCTGCTGGATCATTAGGCATATTTCTGGTCTCAATCCGAGGACAAACTTTGAAACAAACTGTCCAATGTCCTTTGGATCCATCACATCTAACCCGCTGTACTGCTTGAATGCTTTCAGTAATCTCTCATAAAACTCATGTACTGTTTCTTTCGGCTCCTGAGTAGTTCGGTCTATCTTTACCCAGTCTATGTCTTGCACCGGCACTTTCTCTTTTAGCCATGTTATTACCCTTTCGTATTTCTCCATGACTCTAAGTGATGGACCATTTGTCCGAGTATCTCTCGGTGGCTCACAGGTAGGCCATTCAACACTGAGCTTGCACGCCGTCCACAAGTCTCCGGGTACTACGATATCGAACAGTGTGTTCAAATCGATCCACAGTACCTTCGAGATCTTCACGAATCTTTCTACCTGCTTATACCACTCAACAGGATTATCCCTAAGCTTTGGGAAGGAATTGGTAAATGCCGCCAAATCCCCCCTACTCCAGGGCACATGAACGTAGCTTCCATTCGCGATTTCTCGCAACGGGAAGGCTTCCATTCGCATCAAGTCTGCGTCCTGGGAGTTTCCAAGCACACTCCGTCTAACGGAGCCCTTCTTGGACCATCTTTCCTCCCATCTATCCAGATCTCTCCATATCCTGATGCTTATGATCAATTCCCTTATGTGTACCTTCAGCGCGATCGTTCTACGGTCATCCAAATCCTGATCCGTGCATGTTAGCCTATGGTTGCTCTGTAAAGCCTTAGTTCGTGACAGGTCTACCATGTACCTGTTTGCCAAATTAGATAAGTTCTCATGAGCTGACCTCGCTCTTCGAGTAATATCTTTGGATAGGAACAGTATCTCATCTGGTGTATACGAGGCTAATCTCTCTAATGACACTGTACCATCAATCAATTCATCCAAATCTGCCTTCAAACTCATTACGTCAAGTCGTTTTGCTTTTATTTCCGCTTTCAGCATCTCAGTTCTATGTTCTTCTCTCATATCTCTCTCACCTCCACTATGCGCCCTACGCCTGAGCACAGGTGAGTTATGAAGAGCTCTGCTTCCTTCTCTTCGTTCCCACCCCTCGAGATCCCAAGCCTTTCCGTCTTTACGTGGGGTATGGTGGAATAATGCTCCATCCTCCAACCCTACATTCCGTCTTCTAGGCTCGGTTTCTCCAGCTATGAGGTAGGATTCACCGTTCTGCTCTAACCCATTATAACCTGCTTGTTGTCTGGTGTCGCTTAATAATATGAAAGGCCCTCGTCGGTCTTCCGTGTTCCCGTGATCTCTTCCGTGATCACCGGATGGATGGCGAGACGTTTCGTGACTCCCTATGTTTTCATGACTCCGACCGCTATCACCAGATGCATGTCGAGACGCTTCGCGACTCTCCATGTTTCCGTGACTCCAATATCTCCCTTCCTCACCCGGGGCATGGTGTGTGCACCTAAAGGTATTCCGGTACTCCTGTGTCCTACGTTCCCCTTCACTGAAGGTGACGCGAGGCACTTCGCCACACCCTGTACTTCTATCTTCGCATATTAGCCTATTGCTGTTATCAGTAGGACAGATGTCTCTTCTGCTTTCTTGGCTTCTTCTCTCCCACTCGGGGCTGCTTTCGCCGGCTCCACAATGAGAGAGAATCTTGTTATCCTGCTCTCTCCACTCGGATCCCGTTTCTAAACTTCTATTCCTAGCTTCTTCGGCAGCGTCCCATTCTCTCAGGTATTCCCTTAATTCCTTATGGGTTTTCGGTTTAGGACCCCTCAAATCCATTGACCCTCTTCGACCTCGCTGTTCTACTCTGGGACCCGTTGCAGAATCTAATGGGGTACTCCGACTTATTGGCGCTCGTATTTGCCTGTGGGTATTCATTGTGGCATTCCTATTCTCTGCTCCTTCACTGTCCCATCTTGCCTGTTCATCCTGCTGGACCCCTTCCGGGTTATAGGTTGACACAATAGGGCCTATGGTGACCGGGACCTGCAAAGCGTCCGGCATTTGGTACGACCTAGCGCATTGCGTCTCTGGAGCCTTCTGGACCACAAATCTTCCCACTACTCTCTG
Source organism: Lissotriton vulgaris (assembly GCF_964263255.1). Taxonomy (NCBI): domain Eukaryota; kingdom Metazoa; phylum Chordata; class Amphibia; order Caudata; family Salamandridae; genus Lissotriton; species Lissotriton vulgaris. The sequence goes on along the minus strand of NW_028248781.1, from coordinate 132,542 downwards.
TTCCGAACTAATTTGGGGTATCTCCTCAGCCTTGGTAGCGTCCCACTCTGTTACTGGGATCGACTTATATTCCCCAAACCTAGTTCCGTCTGTTTGCGGTAATATGGGACTCGCAAGTTCCCCACTGTATGGAGGTGGTCTGTCTGTCAATAGCCTCTCTATCAGATCCTCCTCCGACTCGCTTTCCTCATCTTCCTGTTCTAGAGGTTTCCTTTCTCCCGTAACTTCCAACATCGGGTACAGTTTATCTGCTTCTATCTTCTGCACCCTCCATTTCTTAGCTTCATCGTCCCATTTAGCTTCCTGCACCGCCTTTACCGATCTTCTCACTCTTTCTTGGCGCCTCTTTACGCCCCTTTCGTGTGCTGTTCTAAACCACACACCAAGAGCTTCAAATTGTGTTGGCCTCGGTAGAGGTCTCCTTGAAAGCATCGTCGCCTTCAGTTGATTCAGCACTTCTAATTTAAACGTTCCGAATCTTGGGAACGCCAGTTCTTTTTGCCCTTCAGTTAGCCTGTGCCACTCGGAAATCCACAATATTGAATGTAAGCCTACATTGACTGCCATATGATATGCTGGTGTGCCTTCTGGTGGAGCTTCTTCTCCGGCATATAAATTTCTCCTTTTTCTTTTAAAGATTTTTCCTAAACCCTTAAAACACTTCATTTTGATAACTTACGATATTTCTTACTTATTTGGGTCTTGATAACAACCACCAATCCCTGTGCGACTCTCGCTAACCTCAGCACAGTTCTATGTTAACCGACCAATCTCAGCGCAGCTTTACGCTGACGTCACTTGTCCCTTCAGCAGCTTCCCTCGTCTCTCAACTCGTTTCACGATCTCACATGCGTTTTCATTCATACATCGAAAAATGACTACTTCCGTCCAAGCGATCACTTTTCTCTGACTGTACGGCCACAGTCTAACTGTAATTGCTACCTCAACTGGCACAGCGTCTTTCCTCTTACGGTCGGACACTTGCCTCAACTGATAGGTTACTTACACACAGTAAACGTACGACCAGCGTGCGTTACTCATTCACTCACACATACGCTCCCCCTATCATCGGTCTGTCGGGAAATCAATGGTACCTCATGACCCCCTTTCAACGGTAGACAAATTACTCTGGGTGTTCGATACACCCGAACCACTTAAGTCCTCTGGACATAAGATTTTATCCGGTTGCGCGCGCTCACAACCTTCCCCCACTCACACTACAGGCATTCAGCTCCGCTTGACATCACAACACAGGAACAACATAAAACACCGCAATCTTACAACGCATGACCCTTATACTCACTCTCGACCGATTCTGTTGCTTTTCTCTCGACGCACCATCAGCACCGTCTTCGGCTGCGATTCTTCTTCTGGTCGACGATGACTAGGGACCTTGGGGTAAACTAACCTGGCCTAGGTCGTCTTCCTCAAGAAGATAACCATCATACTCTGCTACCAACTGCGGGGAATGAGATTTTGATATCAATTTATGAGTATGATAAATTTAATAAAGAATCCCATTCGTCTGTTTTGGACCGCTCGTATCTGTCATTGAGGAAAGGACCACCCCCGCCTTGGTTTAGACAAACCCCATTAACTGACGCCACTCGGAAGAACCACTTACAACTGATAGAGTTTTAAGAGTTTATGTAAAGATTAATTTGGATGCGATACAATCCACTCAGGATAAAATCTCAAAGTATACAAAATACAAAATCTGTTTCAATATCAGCCTCTTAAGCTTCGGTGTGAAGTGGTTCCTTCTGCGTCATCTGCAGTAAGATAAAAAACATCATCAAGTTAATCTGTCCCTACTCTATGCTACGTGTCAACCCTACTTCGCTAGTTTCTTCCCTAAAAAGGTGTCAGCAGTTTGACTTCCAAAGAAGTTCAAACTCTCTTTAGCCTCTAAAGGAAATCTTCAGTTTCAGAAGCAGTACCCTATCTGCCTACCCATCCGTTCTCTAAGGGTCCTCGGCCTACTGCTCCCTTGCGCTCTGATGTCTTAGCGCATCTGCTCAAGGCATCTACCCTTCGCCCTTGTTATGAGCAATTCGTCTCGCTGTTCCTAATCTCCCAATTGCTACCTCCTCCCCGGGGTACTGTCCCTAAAATACACAATCACCGTGTGGGTGGAACGCCCCTTGACGCCCACCACGGACTTCCCCCGATGATGTCAACTTCCTGCTTCTTCCATTGGTCCATTCCTTGCGTCGTTCATTAAGTTGACCCTTCTCCTTTGGATGTCATCTTCATCATCTCATCGTCGACTTTTATTGACTCTTTCAGATCAAGTGTCATAGAAACTTAGACAAGGTCTTAACTTATCTGTACACTTCTTAACCTTCTAGATCATGTGAATGGTCTTGTCAAAACATAGTCCACCTCAACAAATGCCTCTCCTCACGTTCGAGCAACAAGTTCCGTCCGGCATTGTCACCTTAAATCTAACAAGTGCTAGACTTCTCGGCTCTCACGTCCACATCAAACTATTTACGACTTTTACAAACCCTCTAAATTACATTCTTGTGACTATGCTCCTTCGAACTCTTGGTCAGTCAGGTTACAAACACAAATGACCTAAACTCTTCCAACATTCCTACAAAAACCCTCTATACAGTATAACCTTTGGCATACATTTCTATATTCGTACATTTAGGAAAAGCCCTAGTTATACCTAAATACATTCTACATCAAATATGTAATACATAGAATACGACTACATAGAATATAACTTATGCATTCTCCTTGGTTACATTATCATGTACGTTCCCTACATTTCTCCACGTTACATTTCTCGCCGCTTCTCCATTTAAAGTTACACACGTACACGAATTCTACTGTGCACGTTCTATATTTCATAAGCATCTCTACATTACCCATCATGTATACAGGCCTTCTAAGTCCAATGCATACATTTACATTTCCTATAACATGTTATCACATTCGTTGGCTTTTATGTCATAATTGTCAACTTTATATTACGATATACGCTTCATTCCTACGTTTATAACATATACGTCTAAATATGGTTACGATGTATTTTGCATTCAAATTGCGCTCTCTCACATGTGAGAGTCTGCAAAAAGCATGCTGCATGCCTAAGCTAGAAACACTTTTCCATTATCAATACCAGATAAGAAAATAGAATGAAACACTGCATTATGCAGATATCTTAACCACAACAAAGATAAAGGAGGGGAAACTGCATGGCAAAAATAGTTGATGAAGTCTTATGATTAGTGGACTCCATTTTGCTGCATTTTCCCCTCTGTTAATAGGAAATGTAGTTGGTTATTGTTTAGGAACATTAGTTTGGGAAGTGCTGCTGAGGAAATAAAGTGAGTAAATGTCATACATAATTAATCCTCAGCTCCAGTTCTGACATAGAATTCAAGCCTCTTAGGTATACACCTCTGTAAATGCAATTCAAGACACTTATATGCCTTCTCCATTCCAGTATCAGTATTCCCTTCCTGCCTCAAATGTGAAATTCCATTGAACAATCTGCAATGATTTATGTGGGTTGATCAGTGTGCAACAAACCCAAAATTGTCAGAGACAAGTGTTATTTTTAAACACTTTTTTTTAAAATATGTGTTTTTATTGTTTTCATTGACACAAAACAAGGCAGCAGCTAGATCGATAGTAATACAAGTGTAACAATCATCACCTTAACTGACATATACAGTTACATGAATTATATATGTTCTGCAGCTTTTGAATGTTATTTCCAAACTACAAGGATAAAGCTAAAGTTCAAACTTTGGAATGGAGCACATTGTTTACTCCCACTTAAATGTTAGGGTGTTAAATTCCAAACGACCTGCAAATAATGTGCATTAATTCCAGAAGGTGGCATTCATGCTGCTAATGTCACCTTCATTTTTCAGCAAATCACGGTTCGTTGGATCTAGTGCTCGCGCATGTTTCACTCATGGTTTTGACATTTTTTACACCATCTGTTTTCTTACCACGTGAGACTTCCTGTCACCTGTACAAGTGCTCATTAGTGACAATTCTCTACTATGACTGGGGCTGGGTGCAGGGGCGTTCTCCAATTGGACTTGGTTTGCCACCAAGGTATCTTTTTTTTTTTTATTTCAAAAGAATTTTATTGGTAGTTTCAGACATAAAAGAAAAACATAGCAACATAATACAATGACTGAAGGCAAACAGAGGAGTGTGGTAGATATAGTGGCGAGCAAAAGGTTCCAATGAATACAATGGAGAGGTAAAGTGGAATAAGAGCCAACAAGAACGATAAAATGTGCCCATCAGCAGACATAACAATAAATACTACAGCACAAAACAATAAGATGAATGAAGCAAAGTTACATGGTACAGCACATCTATTAGCAGAGTCATCCATAGTAACACATGATTTGTCCACAAGGGAAGTGAACAGAATATGTACATTCCTGCAGGAAGGTGGGTCCGTCACGGGGGTGATGAGGATTGTGAGGCCAAGACGACGTCTCAGGGGGGCTTGTGTGCACTAAAGTAATTGTCAAGGGTGGTCCATAAACGTCTGTGCGGGGGGCGCCAAGGAGATTGCAGAAGGGCCGTATTATCTGCTCCGCGGAGACTCAGTACCCAATTTAACCAGCCAGCATAGTTTGCTTTCCCTGTGTACTTCCAATTATTAAGGATCACTTTTGTTGCAGCAGTGAGCAGAAGATCAAGCAGGGCCTTATCATCGTCATTGAGGGATTCACTTTTGAGAAATCCAAAGACTAGGTAAGATCATTCTCTAAGTGGGGAGAAGCAAAGACTTTATCAGTAAACTCAAAGATTTTATCCAAGAATGGGGCTACACATTCACATTGAAGGATAAGATGTTCCAGGTCGCCCTCCGCACAGTTGCAGTTCCAGCAGAAAGCGTCAGGCCTGATATTGTGGGCGAAAAGACGCGCGGGCGTCCAAAAGGCTTTATGAAGAAGCCAGTATTTAGTTTGGGATAATGTGGGGCTGATTTTGTGACGCATGCAGTACTCCCAGGTTTTAGCCCAGTCTGTATCTGAGATAGGGAAAGGAGCACGTGATGTCCAGAACTCTTTGATAGGAGTAATGAGATTGAAATGACGTGGTCGTAGGAGTGGTCGTAGGAGTTTATAAATCCATGGCACTTGGTGTCCGAGCCTGTTCAATCTGGTGAAATAAGACGGAAGGGAGGGAGGATTAGAGGAGAGATTCGCTTTGGTGATTGCTGTTTTTATGTGCAAGAAGGTGTAGAACTCAAGGGAGCTAAGGTTAAATTTGGATTGAAGGTCCTTGAACGATAGAGGGTCTGCCCCATCGTAGAGTTGGTGAGGAAAATAAATACCTTTTTCCACCCAGAGGTAAATTGTATAGTGGTTTGCCTTTGTAGAGCACCGTGGGGTTATTCCATATTGATTCACATCTTGAGCGCCTGATGGAGGCCTCAAGCGGCTTATCCACTTTGAGGAGGGCTATTCTTGTGTTTCTAAGATGGGTCTTGAGCAGCTAATTGAGTTCAGTCTATTGAACAGGGCAGACGCTGGTGCTACATTCTCAAGGAGGGCCTTCTCTATCTCAAGCCACACAGGGGAGTAGCCCTCTGGCGGCGATAGCCAGTATGAGCCCTGTTTTGCTAGGAATGCATACTGGTATATTTTGAAGTCTGCTAGGTTGACTCCACCTGCAGATTTGTCTAGGCGAAGTTTCTTCAAACTAATTCTAGATTTTTTCCCTCTCCATATAAAATTTTTGATTGTGACGTCTAATTTATGATGGAATTCTGGGGAATAACGTAAGAGGCAGCATGGTGATCAAATAATTGACTAAAGGTGAAATCATCATTTTGACAGTTTCAATCCTTCCCCACCAGGTCATGAAGCGGGGGGACCACCCGTCTAATTGCGTTTTAATTTTATCCAAGGTTATTTTTTCGTTACGTTGAAGAGTTTCAGCAAGCGTGCTTCCAAACTCAACCCAAAGGTATTTAATGAAGCTCGGTTGCCAGTATAGGCCCAACACTTTATTTATTAAAGTTTTCACAGAGTGGTTGAGACATAGGAAATAAAAGACCTATTACAGTAGGTGTTGCGGATCATCTAATTCACTTGATAAGAATGACAGCAGTGCTCAATCATGTAAACAATAGTGAAATGAAAAAAGAACATCCATTACATTACAGTGTCCATCGACATTTAAAGACAGAATATGGTGCAACAACCTTGTGACTGTAATTCTAATGAGTATGTTGTTATCAGCATTCAGAGTGGCCTTGCACTGAAAAGACTGCGACTTTCCCAGTCACATTGAATGCGATGCTGCTAATCAAGGATAACTTAACTGTCTCAGACTGAATAACATACTATGTAACAAGTCATGTCACTTGAATAGGCTCTGTCAATGCCGGCATCTAACGAATTGCGAGAGAATCATTGAATGCATTCTGCAGTAAAATGTTTCTTCTTGCTTATTCACCATTGGTGCATACCCTGGGAAACATACATTTGAGTAGTAAATGCATGAAATCCTTTGCCTAAAGTCCTTCAAAAGGACCAGCCTTTTCTCTGTTTAGAGCTCTCACCTTTTCTCTTTCTCAGAAGACGGATATATGCTGGATTTCCCATAGAACGTTACTGAGTTCTTTTCGTACTTTATGGTTTATTACATGCTAATATTCTTAATTGACTGATGTTCCAATTCATTTTTTTTTTTACGTATTATCTTTGGGTAGACCTTTAAACTTTTGTCCTTGTCTGTCATTCGTATTGAGAATCTTTACAGCTTCATCCTAATGAGTGAGATTTAATTCAGTAGAGATGGGTCCATTGGGGAGCAACAAAGTCCGTTAAGGTCTACACCACTATCGGTCCAAGCAGTTAGCGCGAATGAGACAAGTAAATGAGACACAGGTTTTTGCGCCGACAACACTAGCGAAACCGGGACTCTGCCACTTCATGCATCAGCCTGGGTTATGGTCTGAGGTTCCTTTTACTGTATAGAACACCTTGAGATAGTAAATACCTTCTTATATTTATTTCCACAATGGGTTAATGACAATCGAAATAAAACTGCTAATTCTCTTTTTGCTGGCCTCCCCAAATCCCACCTGTCCCGCCTTAAATCTGTTCTCCATTCAGCAGCTCATTTCAATTATGGCCAAAAGAAGTGACCACATCACACCCATGTTATCCACCCTCCGCTGGCTTCCCATTGAGGCAAGATCTATCTACAAGATACCTGAATCACCCACAAAGCCTTGCACTCCTCCTCTCCTCACTAGCTGGTGAATAAACTGATACTCTCTGGAGGCTCTAGACCATCACGTAATGCGGAAAATGTACTGCTTGAACCTCCCACTTTCAAGAAGGAAAGATCGATGGCCCAATCCTTTTCAGGCAACGCAGTGCGAATCTGGAACTCACTTCCGCCTCAGCTCCGGACCACCACCTCCTCCCAGGCATTCAAAACTGACCTCAAAGTTCTCCTCCTTCAAAGATACTTCCAAATTTAATTCACTCCCTCTCTATTATCTGAAGGAAGACCTTCCATTATAGAAAATTATATTCTCCATGACTAAGTGCCTTCCCAATGTGTTCTTGTGGTTTGAGAGTCTGCCATTTATTGCAGTATTATCCTTCTACCTGTGTTTGGTACTCTTTTGTAACATGTACACGTCACTTTTCTCTTGTAACACACCGTTTGCTACCTCTTACATTTTGTTTGCTTTAGATACTTGCACAAGTGCCACCATTGCCTAGGTAACGTTTGATCTTGTGCTTGAGTGTCTGCCATTTATTGCAGTATTATAGCTCTACTTGTACTTTGTGCGCTTTTGTAACTTGCACAAATGTCACTTTTTCCTTCTGTAATGTACCTTTGCTACTTCTTGTATTTTGTTTGCTCACAATTGTCACTTTTGCCTCGTGTAACTTAACGTTTGCTTTTGTAATTTGTTCACTTGTAATTTTCTCCTCATGTATCATTACTGTTCCTATTGTGAAGCGCTCTAACACCTTCGGGTAAAGTCCGCGCTATATAAAAATGCGTAAAATAAAAATAAAAATAGGATCCCAGCTCACTCTCATGTTAGTGGGAATGCTGCTCACCAGCAACGAGGCTGACTGTAGAACTGACAGATAGGCAGCTGGCAGAGGTAATGAGAGTTTCTGAGGGGTAGTATAGGTCTGGCTTACTGACACGTTTGGTGTTTCGGGATCCTCAGGAACAGCACCGCCCAGAATTCCACATTCCAGCAGCACTGTCTCTGGTAAATATATCACTATACAGGAATGGATTGTCACCTTTTGTAAAGCCAAGGCTAAACATAAATATACACAAACAATCGTTTTTCTCACATGTCACACTTGGCAACAAACAAGGTGGCTTTTAACAACACAGCACCATAACCACTGACGTGAGAGCGTACAGGAAAGAAAAAACCCTCTAAAGCTAAGCTGGCATTTACAATACCCCTAACACCCCCCTTGCTCTGAAATTCAAAACAAAGTAAAAAAGAGAATATCAGATTGTTGTCGTCCCCTCCCTCGAACACAAAAATGCTGGGCGAGTATTTAATGTCCTAGTAAGCCTTATACCAAAATCACAAATGCAATCCAATACCACCTGTGTATTTTGCAGAGGCTGCCTCCACGAGGGGGGGGGGCTCGAGAGCCGGTGCCATAATAGTTGCCGTGCCCCTCTCCTCCCCCAGGAACAAGCAAGGTAGCGCGCCAGATTTTGGCACGCAAGCCACCAAGGGCGCGAAACCAGCCTGGGTGTGCCACAACACCCCCCTCCACCCCAGCGTGGGCCCTTGGGGCCAATGGGGGGAAGCGAGGTATGAACCCCCCAATGAGGGGCCTAGCTGCAAGCAGGCCACAGGACAAAGGAAAGGGTGGATATAAGGCTGCTCCCCCAGGTGAGCTCCATGTCCACGGTCAGAGCAGGGGGAGCAGCAACGGAAGCAAAATTTCCCACCCACCCACACCGAAGGAACAGCAATGTCGCAGGCTGAAGCATAGGGGCAGGCGTGGAGGAGAACTATGCGGATTAGGGTTGGTAATCAGGCACACCGGAAGGCGGTGTGCCAGGAAGGGACCACTAACCTTGGGATGCTTCATGGCTGGGAGAGCTGGCCAAAGGGCAAAGGGTAAGACCACTCATCTTCAGATGCCTCATGGCTGGTTGAGGCGGCTTACCGGAAAAGGGGGGTAGCAAAACAGAGACGGCGCTCGCAGCCCAGCCCCCGCCGTATGGCAGAGCACAACCAGAACCGGAAGGTAGCGAGTCATGGCCTAACTCCTGGGGACGGAAGCCACCCCTCCCCTCCGCACAAGGGGAGCCCAAATCCAACCGACCGAAAAGAAAGAAACGACCCGCACGGGCAGAAGAGACTAAAACAGCAAAACGTAAACGTTATGTATATTGTCACTGTATTCCAAAATAAAATCTGCGGCCAACAAATGACCACAACAAAATAGAAGTGTGTATTAGTTATTTGGTTGGCAGGACGGGAGTGCAGTATGATGGTGTATTTGGTACAAGGAGGGAAGGTGGGGGAGAGTGCGAAGGTTATCCCTCAGTGCAGGAATCTCTGGGAATATGTAAATGTGCTGGGGTGGAGACCGGATGCCTCCCGCAAAGCCTGGAACGCCCCTGGGGTGCCGTCACAGGAAACGTGAGCGCACCTCGCCTGGAGTACAGAAACTGAAGTGGGCATGCAGGTGTGTTGAGACCATTCACAGCACCGACAGTACTTGTGAGTGAGTTGAGACCAGTCACAGCACCTGCAATAGATATGAGTGAGCGTTCCTCGCCTATTGTGCAGAGACACCGGAGTGTGCATGCAGGTGGGTTGAGACCAGTCACAACACCTGCAGTGGATTGGAGTGTGTCTCGCCTGTAGTGCAGAGATACCAGAGTGGGCATGCAGGTGTGTTGAGACCAGTCACAGCACCTGCAGTGGATTGGAGTGTGTCTCGCCTGGCGTGCAGAGACTCTAGAGTGGGTAAGGAGGTGTGTTGAAACCAGTCACATCACCCTGTAGGTGATGTGATTAAGCATGACTCGCATGGAGTACAGACACCAGAGTGGGCCTTCAGGTGTGTTCAGACCAGTCACAGCACCAGCAGTGGATGTGAGTGAGTGCGCCTCGCCTGGAGTGCAGACACCGGAGTGGGCATGCAGGTGTGTTCAGACCAGTCACAGCACGAGCAGTGGATGTGAGTGAGTGCGCCTCGCCTGGAGTGCAGACACTGGAGTTGGCATGCAGGTGTGTTCAGACCAGTCACAGCACCAGCAGTGGATGTGAGTGAGTGCGCCTCGCCTGGAGTGCAGACACCGGAGTGGGCATGCAGGTGTGTTCAGACCAGTCACAGCACCAGCAGTGGATGTGAGTGAGTGCGCCTCGCCTGGAGCGCAGTCACCGGAGTGGGCGTTCATGTGTGTTCAGACCAGTCACAGCACCAGCAGTGGATTGGAGTGTGTCTCGCCTGGAGTACAGACACCGGAGTGGGCATTCAGGTGTGTTGATACCAGTCACAGCACCAGCAGTGGATGTGAGTGAGTGCGCCTCGCCTGGAGTGCAGACACCGGAGTGGGCATGCAGGTGTGTTCAGACCAGTTAATAAACAACACCAGTCCTAGTTCTCATGGCAATATTCATTTGCTGGACTGTAAACGAGGGTTGAGAGGACGCCGACCGCTACTCTGACACCGTAACTTTCTCGAACGGGGAGTAAGGACCATGCTCACCTAAGGGAGCTGGATTCCGATTTTAGCATAACTGCATCACTGGTATGAGAGGCAAATCTGCATGCAGGCACCCAAGCTTCAGTGTCTCTTGCAGTGGCATTTAAAATGTATTGCCCTGAAGAAATTGCCTGATAGAAACCAAGGCAATGAAACATGTCGGCTGTAAGTAGAGAGTGAATCGATAGGTAGTATTTACTCTCTTTTTTAGTTTATGTGTGTTCACTGTTTTGCAACAGAGAAGGGAATGAGAATAAAGTTTATGGCCCCAGTTGCTCAGTGACTTATATGTTAAATGTTACATGTCGTTAGTTTTGTCACATATAAGTTGTGTCCACTGCACCATCCACTGTCTTTTTATTTTTGAGGTTCGAGACACGTTTTTGGTTTTAGCTTGATGGCACCGATGATGAGAACAGGGCCATCCTGGTGAGTACCAACCAGGGGTCCCATTGGTGGTGCGCCCGTGAGGTGCCATCTCGCTTCTTCACACATTTTTTGTCTGTGCTGTCTTGTTTGTATCAATCAGAGAGGTTGTTATTTTAAAGAGGCAATAGATTGAAACATCTTAGGATTTTCTTTAAACTAAAGAGATCCCGTGGATAACGAATTTCGACCATGGATGTTTACAGTCCAGCAAATGAATATTGCCATGAGAACTAGGACTGGTCTTGTTTATTAGCTTTCAGAGTGGAGGGCGTCCTAGTTCTGTTTGTCTTTCCCTCTAGACTCCCATTTTTGTAGTGTTCAGACCAGTCACAGCACCAGCAGTGGATGTGAGTGAGTGTGCCTCGCCTGGAGCGCAGTCACCGGAGTGGGCGTTCATGTGTGTTGAGACCAGTCACAGCACCAGCAGTGGATGTGAGTGAGTGCACCTCGCCTGGAGTGCAGACACCGGAGTGGGCATGCAGGTGTGTTCAGACCAGTCACAGCACCAGCAGTGGATGTGAGTGAGTGCGCCTCGCCTGGAGTGCAGACACCAGAGTGGGCATTCAGTTGTGTTGATACCAGTCACAGCACCTGCAGTGGATGTGAGTGAGTGCGCCTCGCCTGGAGTGCAGACACCGGAGTGGGCATTCAGGTGTGTTGATACCAGTCACAGCACCTGCAGTGGATTTGAGTGAGTGCGCCTCGCCTGGAGTGCAGACACCGGAGTGGGCATTCAGGTGTGTTTAGACCAGTCACAGCACCTGCAGTGGGTGTGAGTGAGTGTGCCTCGCCTGGAGTACATATACCGGAGTGGGCATACAGTGGTTCTGAGACCAATCACAGTACATGCAGTGGATGTGAGTGAGTGCGCCTCGCCTGGAGTGCAGACACCGGAGTGGGCATTCAGTTGTGTTGATACCAGTCACAGCACCTGCAGTGGATGTGAGTGGGTGCGCCTCGCCTGGAGTGCAGACACCGGAGTGGGCATTCAGGTGTGTTGATACCAGTCACAGCACCTGCAGTGGATTTGAGTGAGTGCGCCTCGCCTGGAGCGCAGTCACCGGAGTGGGCATTCAGTTGTGTTGATACCAGTCACAGCACCTGCAGTGGATGTGAGTGAGTGCGCCTCGCCTGGAGTGCAGACACCGGAGTGGGCATTCAGTTGTGTTGATACCAGTCACAGCACCTGCAGTGGATGTGAGTGAGTGCGCCTCGCCTGGAGAGCAGACACCGGAGTGGGCATTCAGGTGTGTTGATACCAGTCACAGCACCTGCAGTGGATGTGAGTGAGTGCGCCTCGTCTGGAGTGCAGACACCGGAGTGGGCATTCAGTTGTGTTGATACCAGTCACAGCACCTGCAGTGGATGTGAGTGAGTGCGCCTCGCCTGGAGTGCAGACACCGGAGTGGGCATTCAGGTGTGTTGATACCAGTCACAGCACCTGCAGTGGATTTGAGTGAGTGCGCCTCGCCTGGAGCGCAGTCACCGGAGTGGGCATTCAGTTGTGTTGATACCAGTCACAGCACCTGCAGTGGATGTGAGTGAGTGCGCCTCGCCTAGAGTGCAGACACCGGAGTGGGCATTCAGGTGTGTTGATACCAGTCACAGCACCTGCAGTGGATGTGAGTGAGTGCGGCTCGCCTGGAGTGCAGACACCGGAGTGGGCATTCAGGTGTGTTGATACCAGTCACAGCACCTGCAGTGGATTTGAGTGAGTGCGCCTCGCCTGGAGCGCAGTCACCGGAGTGGGCATTCAGTTGTGTTGATACCAGTCACAGCACCTGCAGTGGATGTGAGTGAGTGCGCCTCGCCTGGAGTGCAGACACCGGAGTGGGCATTCAGGTGTGTTGATACCAGTCACAGCACCTGCAGTGGATGTGAGTGAGTGCGCCTCGCCTGGAGTGCAGACACCGGAGTGGGCATTCAGTTGTGTTGATACCAGTCACAGCACCTGCAGTGGATGTGAGTGAGTGCGCCTCGCCTGGAGTGCAGACACCGGAGTGGGCATTCAGGTGTGTTGATACCAGTCACAGCACCTGCAGTGGATTTGAGTGAGTGCGCCTCGCCTGGAGCGCAGTCACCGGAGTGGGCATTCAGTTGTGTTGATACCAGTCACAGCACCTGCAGTGGATGTGAGTGAGTGCGCCTCGCCTAGAGTGCAGACACCGGAGTGGGCATTCAGGTGTGTTGGTACCAGTCACAGCACCTGCAGTGGATGTGAGTGAGTGCGCCTCGCCTGGAGTGCAGACACCGGAGTGGGCATTCAGTTGTGTTGATACCAGTCACAGCACCTGCAGTGGATTTGAGTGAGTGCGCCTCGCCTGGAGCGCAGTCACCGGAGTGGGCATTCAGTTGTGTTGATACCAGTCACAGCACCTGCAGTGGATGTGAGTGAGTGCGCCTCGCCTGGAGTGCAGACACCGGAGTGGGCATTCAGTTGTGTTGATACCAGTCACAGCACCTGCAGTGGATGTGAGTGAGTGCGCCTCGCCTGGAGCGCAGTCACCGGAATGGGCATTCAGTTGTGTTGATACCAGTCACAGCACCTGCAGTGGATGTGAGTGAGTGCGCCTCGCCTAGAGTGCAGACACCGGAGTGGGCATTCAGGTGTGTTGATACCAGTCACAGCACCTGCAGTGGATGTGAGTGAGTGCGCCTCGCCTGGAGTGCAGACACCGGAGTGGGCATTCAGGTGTGTTGATACCAGTCACAGCACCTGCAGTGGATGTGAGTGAGTGCGCCTCGCCTGAAGTGCAGACACCGGAGTGGGCATACAGTGGTTCTGAGACCAATCACAGTACATGCAGTAGGCCACATACAAACTATGGGTCTCATTTAGAGTCTGGCAGGTGGGATACTCCCATATAAACATGACACATCCTTCCCGCATATTATAAATGTCTTAGGAGAAAATGCACTTGTAACTTGGCGAGGGTGTATCCCATCTGCCAAACTCTAAATCAGGGCCTAAATCACCGTTTATTATACATAACACCACCAGAATGTACTAGGATTTTCACTAATAAACCATCAAAAAGAATTGTGCATAAACAACCTTATTGTTGTACCTAGAAGGAAATGTCAGGCAAACAGCAACCATGTGCATGCCTACTCCGATCTGCTGAGAGATGTTATGTTATGTTATGTTATGTTAATAACATTTATTAGGCGCAACAGCTGCCCCAGCGAAGGGGCGTCCTGGCGCCTGATCATATGCAGCAACACAACAGATCAGAGCTGAGAAGAGGGGACATTAGCTAGCAGAGATGAACAGGTGGGTTTTGATGGCCCGTCTGAAGAGAGTCAAGCTGTTGAGGGCGCGAATGTGTACAGGGAGGGAATTCCATAGATCCGCCGCCAGAACACGGAAGGAACGTCCTCCCATCCTGCTGAGCCTGAACCTGGGCTTGTTCGCCAGATGCTGAGCTTCGGATCTGAGGGACCGCGTGGGGACATAAGAAGAAATAAGGCCTGTCAAGGCCGGGGGAGAAGAAAGCTTCAGAATCTTGAATGTCAGACAGAGAGCCTTAAATTTGATTCTCTGTCTGACCGGAAGCCAGTGCAGAGAGGCCAGGACAGGAGAGACAGAACATCGTCTCGGAAGACCTACAATGGCCCGTGCAGCAGCGTTCTGCACCCTCTGGAGCCTAGTCGCCTCAGCCTGGTTGACTCCAAGGAGCAAGGCACTCCCGTAGTCTATCCGGGAGAGGATAGAGGCCTGAACCACCAGTTGACGCGTGGGAGGGTCGAAAAATTTGAGGACTGGTCTGAGTCCTCGCAGAATACCATAGCAGGTAGCTGCTGTCTTCTTTGTATGGCTGGTAAAAGAAAGATTAGAATCCAGCCATACCCCCAGATTTTTGACTTCGTCCACTGGAATGGGCATCGCCCCCAATTCGAGAGGCCACCACTGGTCTCCCCAGAGTTCCGCCTGCTTCCCTACAATCAGGACCTCGGTTTTCTTGGCATTAAGCTGTAGGCAGTTGTTACGCATCCAGCTAGCCACAGCTATAAGTCCTGCCCGGAATCTGGGTGCAGTCACCTCAGGGTCCCCACTGAGTGTCACCGCCAGCTGCGTGTCGTCGGCATACGATGTCATCGTAAGGTCATATTGCCTGACGACGGCAGCCAGCGGTTTCACATACAAGTTAAATAATGTGGGGCTAAGGGCAGAACCCTGAGGGACTCCCAGTTCCAAAGAATGGTACGAGGACTGGCCAGGTGGAATGGCTACTTTAAAAAACCGGTCCGAGAGGAATGAGCGGAACCACTGAAGAGCCTTCCCTACGATCCCCACTTCCTCCAGACGCCGCAGCAAAATGTCATGAGACACCGTGTCAAACGCGGCGCTCAGGTCTAACAATAGGAGCGCCGCGGTCTGCCCCGCATCTAGCACTGACCGCAAATGCTCGATCATAAAGAGCAGAGCAGTTTCAGTGCTGTGTTGAGCGCGAAACCCATTTTGACTCTCGTCAAGAATATTATTGCGCGAGAGGTGGGCAGACAGAATGGTGTTCACGTGCGCCTCCATGACCTTGGCGGTCCAAGGCAGGAGGGAGATGGGCCGATAGTTCTCCGGGAGCAAGGGGTCAGAATTAGATTTCTTCAGAATGGGCTTGACCACAGCTTGCTTCCAGGATGGCGGGACCACACCCTCACTGAGGGAGAGATTGATCAACTCCCGAATGGGCTCACGACAGAGAGGCGGGAGAGAGGCGAAAAGCTCCGGCTTCAGAGGGTCTGAGGGGGAGCCTGATTTAATTTTGAGGCTCAGAGTGTCGAATACCTCATTAGACATAGTTGGCATGGTTGGCAGGGTTTCGGACACCAAGACCTCTACGTCGCTAAGAGCATCCCCGGGGGCGGCTGGTGTGAATCCTCGGTAGATTTTCTGCACTTTCTCCACGAAAAAGGATGCCAAGCTTTCACAGTGCGAGTCCGTACAGATTTCTTGCGAGGTGGCCCGTTTCCCCATCAGGTCTTTAAGTACCTTGAAGATTAACTTAGAGGGGTTGGGGCTGTTGGAGAACTCAGCTGCGTAATATGCGGCCCGGGTTTGACAAATAGCTCTGTGGTAGGACTTAAGCTGGGCAAAGTACAGCGATTTTAACGTGGGATCAAAGGCTTTTCTCCAGGCCCTCTCAGCTTGCCGGCAAGTTCTCTTAAGCTCGGCAAGAGTCTCATTGTACCAAGGGCTACGATTTTTAGCGTGACATTTTGCCCAACGCAAAGGTATGAGAGAGTCGAGGGCAGTAAGAACCCAGTTGCAGAACTGTTCATAGCCCTGTTCTACATTCTGCAGTTTGCCTAGGGGTTGTGCCTCCAATATCCTGACAAACTCCTCCAGCTTAAGTTTACGCCAATTGCGCTTTAAACTCTGTTTATCTACAGGTTTCAGTTGTGGGGTGTCAAGGGGACATGACACTTTAACCAGCAGATGGTCAGTCCAACCCACCACCATTGGGTCAGCTGATCTAGCCCGAACTAAGGTGGTAAAAAAGGGGTCCAATATGTGTCCTCCTATGTGGGTGGGGGAGGTGACTAGTTGGTCAAGTTGCAACGCTTCTAAGTCCGCCAGCAAGGAGCTGATGGAAGGAGATGACGACTGATCCAGATGTATATTTAAGTCACCTACTATATTGAAGTTAGAGCATGTTGCGGTCAAGGAGCTGACTACATCCACAAGGGCAGCCTTGAAGGCGGTGTCATTCCCAGGTGGACGGTAGATAAGCACACCGCTGAAGGTGAATTGATGACTGACCTTTACCTTAAACGATGCGCTTTCACACATAGGGAGGTCCAAAGCCTTCCACTCAACCGGGAAACAAGATTTAGTCGCCATGGCTATACCACCTCCCCTAGTCGAGCGGTTCAAGATAGACACCGTATAGGTAGAGGGGAAAGCCACGTTAATGATGGCAGTGTCCGCGTCCTGTAACCAGGTTTCGGTCAGGAAGATGATATCGGGAAGGTCCGTATCAATCATATCCCGAAGTGACTGATGGTGTTTGACCAAAGATCTTACATTCAAACTCCATATGTTAAGTGCTTGTCCGGTCCATTCTGTATGGGTACCACGGACAGTCCTGCTAACTGGACGAACTCCAATGGGAGAGGCCAGTGAGAAAGAACCGCAGGCACACTCATAAGGTCCTGAAAGAGGGGGTAGAGGGTCATGATTACAAACCCGAAGACTATCTCTTATTGAGATGAGAGCCGCGCGATCGTACCTGAGCGCCGCCATGGTAAACAGGCTGCTAATAATAAGGGAGGGAGCCAGAGTCCTTAGCCCGCACCCGCTACCTCGACGCGGACGAGCGCAGACGGGCAGGACTCTGGCACGACTCCGGCTAAGCGACGGCGTCCCACTGCGCGTTCCCGCTGCGCGGGAGAGGGCAGCTTTAAATAGGCGCCTCCCTAAACAACTCGAGCGTCAGGACGCTCTAAAATGGCGCCCGCGCTCCAAACACTTACCCCAAGCTAAGATGGCGCCCACGATTCCAGCCTCAGGGACCCGGACCCGCCAAATGGCGGTGCAAATTCCAAAATTAAGTGAGAGTGAGGGGGCAGCCCAGACACAGAGAACGAGTTAAAATCAGGGAATAATCGAACTCAATTGAACAAAAATACACAAAGGTAGGTTTTAAAAGCGTAAATAACGCAGCACGCTAGCAGCGCGACCTGCGCTAATGCAGCAGTGATCAGGGCAGAGAGAACACAAAAAACGCCTTAAATAGGCGCCTCCCTAAACAACTCGAGCGTCAGGACGCTCTAAAATGGCGCCCGCGCTCCAAACACTTACCCCAAGCTAAGATGGCGCCCACGATTCCAGCCCCAGGGACCCGGACCCGCCAAATGGCGGTGCAAATTCCAAAATTAAGTGAGAGTGAGGGGGCAGCCCAGACACAGAGAACGAGTTAAAATCAGGGAATAATCGAACTCAATTGAACAAAAATACACAAAGGTAGGTTTTAAAAGCGTAAATAACGCAGCACGCTAGCAGCGCGACCTGCGCTAATGCAGCAGTGATCAGGGCAGAGAGAACACAAAAAACGCCTTAAATAGGCGCCTCCCTAAACAACTCGAGCGTCAGGACGCTCTAAAATGGCGCCCGCGCTCCAAACACTTACCCCAAGCTAAGATGGCGCCCACGATTCCAGCCCCAGGGACCCGGACCCGCCAAATGGCGGTGCAAATTCCAAAATTAAGTGAGAGTGAGGGGGCAGCCCAGACACAGAGAACGAGTTAAAATCAGGGAATAATCGAACTCAATTGAACAAAAATACACAAAGGTAGGTTTTAAAAGCGTAAATAACGCAGCACGCTAGCAGCGCGACCTGCGCTAATGCAGCAGTGATCAGGGCAGAGAGAACACAAAAAACGCCTTAAATAGGCGCCTCCCTAAACAACTCGAGCGTCAGGACGCTCTAAAATGGCGCCCGCGCTCCAAACACTTACCCCAAGCTAAGATGGCGCCCACGATTCCAGCCCCAGGGACCCGGACCCGCCAAATGGCGGTGCAAATTCCAAAATTAAGTGAGAGTGAGGGGGCAGCCCAGACACAGAGAACGAGTTAAAATCAGGGAATAATCGAACTCAATTGAACAAAAATACACAAAGGTAGGTTTTAAAAGCGTAAATAACGCAGCACGCTAGCAGCGCGACCTGCGCTAATGCAGCAGTGATCAGGGCAGAGAGAACACAAAAAACGCCTTAAATAGGCGCCTCCCTAAACAACTCGAGCGTCAGGACGCTCTAAAATGGCGCCCGCGCTCCAAACACTTACCCCAAGCTAAGATGGCGCCCACGATTCCAGCCCCAGGGACCCGGACCCGCCAAATGGCGGTGCAAATTCCAAAATTAAGTGAGAGTGAGGGGGCAGCCCAGACACAGAGAACGAGTTAAAATCAGGGAATAATCGAACTCAATTGAACAAAAATACACAAAGGTAGGTTTTAAAAGCGTAAATAACGCAGCACGCTAGCAGCGCGACCTGCGCTAATGCAGCAGTGATCAGGGCAGAGAGAACACAAAAAACGCCTTAAATAGGCGCCTCCCTAAACAACTCGAGCGTCAGGACGCTCTAAAATGGCGCCCGCGCTCCAAACACTTACCCCAAGCTAAGATGGCGCCCACGATTCCAGCCCCAGGGACCCGGACCCGCCAAATGGCGGTGCAAATTCCAAAATTAAGTGAGAGTGAGGGGGCAGCCCAGACACAGAGAACGAGTTAAAATCAGGGAATAATCAAACTCAATAGAACAAAAATACACAAAGGTAGGTTTTAAAAGCGTAAATAACGCAGCACGCTAGCAGCGCGACCTGCGCTAATGCAGCAGTGATCAGGGCAGAGAGAACACAAAAAACGCCTTAAATAGGCGCCTCCCTAAACAACTCGAGCGTCAGGACGCTCCAAAATGGCGCCCGCGCTCCAAACACTTACCCCAAGCTAAGATGGCGCCCACGATTCCAGCCCCAGGGACCCGGACCCGCCAAATGGCGGTGCAAATTCCAAAATTAAGTGAGAGTGAGGGGGCAGCCCAGACACAGAGAACGAGTTAAAATCAGGGAATAATCGAACTCAATTGAACAAAAATACACAAAGGTAGGTTTTAAAAGCGTAAATAACGCAGCACGCTAGCAGCGCGACCTGCGCTAATGCAGCAGTGATCAGGGCAGAGAGAACACAAAAAACACCTTAAATAGGCGCCTCCCTAAACAACTCGAGCGTCAGGACGCTCTAAAATGGCGCCCGCGCTCCAAACACTTACCCCAAGCTAAGATGGCGCCCACGATTCCAGCCCCAGGGACCCGGACCCGCCAAATATCGGTGCAAATTCCAAAATTAAGTGAAAGTGAGGGGGCAGCCCAGACACAGAGAACGAGTTAAAATCAGGGAATAATCAAACTCAATAGAACAAAAATACACAAAGGTAGGTTTTAAAAGCGTAAATAACGCAGCACGCTAGCAGCGCGACCTGCGCTAATGCAGCAGTGATCAGGGCAGAGAGAACACAAAAAACGCCTTAAATAGGCGCCTCCCTAAACAACTCGAGCGTCAGGACGCTCCAAAATGGCGCCCGCGCTCCAAACACTTACCCCAAGCTAAGATGGCGCCCACGATTCCAGCCCCAGGGACCCGGACCCGCCAAATGGCGGTGCAAATTCCAAAATTAAGTGAGAGTGAGGGGGCAGCCCAGACACAGAGAACGAGTTAAAATCAGGGAATAATCGAACTCAATTGAACAAAAATACACAAAGGTAGGTTTTAAAAGCGTAAATAACGCAGCACGCTAGCAGCGCGACCTGCGCTAATGCAGCAGTGATCAGCGTGGAAGGACTGGGAATCTTGGCATAGAGCTGCAAATCACAATTCAATCATCACAACTTATTAATCACAACTCATTGGCACTTGTCTAGGCCAGTCTCTTAATTAGGACGCTTGTCACTGCCTGTTCCTCGCCCAGTAATCAGGGTCGTGAGGCTACCCGCGTGAGTGGGCGGTTTCCACATGGGCATAGGAAGGGTTCTCCGTGGCACAAATAGAGCACACATGTGACTTCACACAACCTCTCCTTCTAGCAACTGCGAGTGTGATGGCCTTGGCCAGTATGCACTGGAAGCACAGGCTGGAGGAAGATCAAAGGTCTCCCAGCTTCAGATGGTGCAGTGGGCGCAGGAGAGATCAGGAGGTCTAATGCCTCCAAGCACACGTCAGGCTCTTGAATATTTATTTATTTATTTATTTTTTAAATTTATAAAGCGCAAACAAATATCCTTGGGCGTCTCGGCGCTACAGAGTCGATGCAAGATGTTAAAGCTTAGATTTACTAGTTAAACAGCCAGGTCTTTATTATCTTACGAAATTAAAGCAGTGATGAGGCAGTACGGATGTTTAAAGGTAATGTGTTCCAAAGCTTTGCTGCTGCCACCACAAAACGTCTATCTCCCCAAGAGACTGTCCTAGTACAGGGAACTAATAGCTGAATGCAGTCTTAGATCTAAACCAAACCAAAACCAAATTTTAGCTTTATTCGATTTGTTTGGTAAAATCATAAAAGCATACAAGTACATTTTATACAGCAAGTTTAAAAAATTATCCCCAACGAAATATTTATGAAGCTCTATAAAACAGTTTCCAAGTGATAAAAGTCAATGATGAAATTACGGCAGTTGACCTCATGTAAAAACGTATGAAAAAGTTAAAACATGTAAGGGTTACATCATGGAATTTCTATATTTCATCACTGACATTAAAAAACGAGAAACGACAAAGATGACATACACCTCATCTAACAAAAGTAATTTATAGTAAGCGTCTTTGCATGTTCTTATGCCCCAGTGTTTTAAAAGAGGTAATAGGTACAATTTCCTTGGGGCAGAATACAGATTGCAAAAGAACATAATATGAATGTTACTTTGTGATGAGTGATCATCGCATGGGCAAATTAGGTTCGGGGCAGTCCAGTCATTTTGTTTTGGGAGAGTGACCATACGGAAAAAGGTGCCTAGGCGCAGCCTGGTGAGAAGCATACGAGGATAAGGTGCAGTTTCGGTCCTGAGGTACAATTGCAAACCTTCAGTGGGAGTGATTCTTTGGTAGCTCAAGGTGGTATTTTTGAGTTTCTCTGCATCCCATCTAACACCTCCCAGGTGGGTAATTAAAAGTTTTTTGAGAGACGACCTAGACAGATTTTCTAGGGACTCTGGGTCATCATAGTATTCAGGACAACCAATCTTGGCGAACATCAACCGGACATGTCGCAACCATTTTATTTTGGATGCGGCATCCAAGTTCATGCAATCCGTGATGAGTTCTCTGTTAAGTTGGCATTCCCTGGTAGTCCAAATTTTGTGCCAGAGCAAACACGGTGACAGCTTTATGGAGTCGCTAAGGTATTTGAGGCCAGTCTCAATGTGAGTGATAAAAGTTGAAGTAGATTTGCTCACCCCCAATAAGTAACGAATAAAAAGATTCTCACAAATTTGGAGTGAGGACACGTCTTCAAAGCCCCATAAGCCTGCTCCATAAGTAACTGTTGCTACACACTTTGCTTGGTAAATCTGTATCATCTCAGCAGTCGGTTTGCCCCCAATTTTCGCTGCAAAAGTTCTCAGGGCACCAATAGCACGGGTAAAGGCAAGCCTCCTAGCCGATACTGCCTGTTTCCAGGCTCCTTTTCTCTCAAAGACAACACCCAGATAACAAAAAGTGTCTGTGGTCTCGATTCTTTGCTCGTCAAGGTATATCGGACATTGTGGCCTTTTACTCTTTTGGGTGCACGGCATGGAGAAAGTTTTTGAGGTGTTCACTTTCAAATTTCTTTTCCCCATGTAGGACGAGAATTCTCTGACCGCTCTCTGAAACCCTACCCTAGTCCTACACATAATAGCCGCATCATCGGCGTATAATAGGATGGGTACAGGCCTACCATTGACAGCTGGATAGTCATTCTGGAGATTTGTTAGATGGTCTACAACAGAATTAATATAAAAACTAAATAGAAGGGGCGCGAGTATACAACCTTGCCTAACCCCTCTATTTATGGGAAATTTCTGTGTGCATTGGCCCTGGGTCCCGAACCTCACCCTGGCACCAGCATCTCTGTAAAGTTCTTTGATAAATACCACTATGGTGGGATCCACCCCAATGAGCTCCAATGTTGACCAGAGCTGCAGATGATCCACACAATCAAATGCTGAGCTAAGGTCAACAAATGTAACAAACAGCTCCCCTTTTTTGGCCTCAATATATTTAGACATTAATAAGGACAGATTTAAACATTGCTCCTGGGTGCCCAGTCCCTTTCGGAATCCATATTGGAGTTCCGAAATAACCTTATTTTCTGTCTCCCAGTGCTGAATCCTCTTTAGGACGATACTTCCTGCTATTTTCATGAGGCCGTCTAGTAAAGAAATGGGACGGTAGCAAGCCGGATCGTCCCTGTTTCCCTTTTTAAAGATGGGGACCACAATGGCATCTGACCAGGTCTTAATTAAGCCGCATTTGTTTCCCATGTTCAGAACGTTCGTTAATAACGGAGCCCAAAATTCCAAGTTTGTTTTATAGGCATCCACTGGTGTGTGATCCGGACCAGGAGCTTTCCCTGAAGGACTTTCCCTGATTGCATTTTCGACTTCTAGGGTGGTAAAAACCAAGTCAATTGGATACGGCGAAACTGGGGGATCGCTTGGCTGATGATCTCGTATGAAATTGTTCGAGGATGAAAGTGCCTTTTGTTGGTTCATGTTGTTCCCCTGTCTGTTGGTGTAGAGTTTCCCGTAGTGTTCAACCCATAGCTCTGCTGTAATTGCTACATCTATGCAATTATCAGTATGTTTTGCGTTGTATACTGATCTTATCACTTTCCAGAAAAGGTTGGTGTCCTTATTCCTAGCCGCTTCTCCCAGTGCTTCCCAGGCCTCCTTTTTCATGGTTGCTTTCCGGAGGTTAATTTCTCTCTTGTACTCTCGTCTAGCCTCAGAGATTTGGGCCCTATTTTTCGGGATGGCGTTTAAAACTTTCTTCAAGTTCTTTAAGGCCACTGTGCACCTAGAATCAAACCACCCGGATGCACGTTTCCCCTTCTTGTTGTGGCTCTTAGTTAGAACGCCTTTTATGTACTCCTGTATATTGGCGAAAGCTGCCATAATCGCCTTAGGTTCCACATCTTCTTCTAAGCAGACAGATATGTCTGCAAAGCAGGATGATATTAAATTGTGGAAGAAGATTGTGGGGTTCAATTTCTCCCACTTGAGCACATAGCCGTTTATCTTTGTTAAGGTGACCTCCAATGGATACAGTGGGCCGCTAGATTCCTTTGGTTTCTCCACTGGGAGCCTAACCCCAAAGGTAATAGGGTAATGGTCACTCATTGGATCATCCCCTATCTCCCAAGAGGTTATAAAGTTGGGCGGGGTGGGGGATATCAGTGCAAAGTCAATTGTGGTTTCACAACCTCTTCCATTGTATGTTGGGGCGAAGGGAACTGGGGGAGAGCAAGCCTGATTAATGAAGGTGAGGTCAAAAGTGAACATAATACTGTTAAGGAGAGACCCCAGCTTGGTGTGTGAGAAGTGAAAAGGGCCGTCCTCCTCACGATCTGCAAGGCCGCACAAACCCAACTCAGAAAGTGGGCAGACTGCACAATTAAAGTCTCCCACCCAAATAACTGTATGGTCTCCCACGTTTTGATCCCTCACTTTATGGATACAGTTTAACATTTTATTTAAAATGGGTTCCATTTCATTTAGTGGCATATTGTTATAGAAGTTCACCAGTATGACCTTTTGTGTGGTGCCCCATTTAAAAGAAAGGATTTGAAAATATTGGTCAGAGTGGAAATTATACACTTTTATATCCCCCACATTCGAGACGTATATACACAGACCCCCTTTATTGCGGCCCTGAATGGCGGGAGCAGCGGGTGTATGGAATGTTCGATACCCCATGATGTGCCTTTCTTCTACCAGCCAAGTTTCTTGCAGGCAAAGTATGCCATGCTTCTGGACGGTCTCCAACCAGGGTGTATGCTTGATCTTATTTCCCAGTCCTGCTACATTCCAGGATAATAATGAGTGTTTCGGTTCACTATCTACCTGATGTGTATGGCCCTCACTCTCTATTACCTCAACCTGGTCTTGGAGATGTGCCCTGTCTAGGTGTTGTATGGCTCGCACAGGGAGCGGGTGCTGGGCAGAGGAGGGTGAAACCACCATTAAATGGGTCGAGTACTTAACAATGGGTGGCGATGTATTGCTATTACTGGCAATCATTGCGTGGTTTTGATCACTTGATCGGGGTGTTTGATCGACTGTTCCCAGTCAATCCACCTGATCTAAGCATCCAAACCTATTCATGGTGGGTGCACCTTCCCACCAATTATTGATGGGTTGCCATCCCTGCCCCTGACCCTTCCATCTGTGGTTGCGGATTGTGGTCCAAGCCCCAGGATGCTCTGCTAGCTGTTTTGGAGGGTAGAAAAAGGTTAGGGGTTTGGTGACAATGGTTTGTTCGGTCACGTATGGGTCCCATGTGGTGATGAGATGGGCTGTATGAGGGTCTGCAAATGACACCACGATGCAGTCTCCTGTTATCGATTTGTAGGTACGGCCCACCCAGGGGACTCTCCTGACCATTAGTACCCTACTCCTGTTGGTGTGAGGAATCTGCCTATTGGTATTTAACCAGTGGATCACTTTGTTTTTTAAGGACCACTGGGTTTCAACAATATCAGGGGCAAGCGGAGGTACCCCTGCCAAGATAACCACGTAGGGCCCAGCCTCAGGGGGAAGATCAATATAGCCTCCGCGAAAGTTCTGGTGATTCGGGTATAAATTTGGTGTGCGCTCTAAGAGAGGAGTGATGGGATTATTCGCCTTCTGGTCGGCTCTAGAAGGGGGTTTGGGCTGGAGATGTTTTTTAGGGGGTTTTTCCTCTATTTTTGGAGGGTTGGCAGCGACATTTACAAGTGTCCTAGGTTTGGGGATCGGAGTAGGTTTGGATAGCGAGGGGGGTAAAGGTGCAGGCAGAATCAAGGGGGCGGGGGAGCCTCCTTAGGCGCTGTAGCTGCTTTGGTGCCAATGTTAGAGGCTGGAGCAGATTGGATACCAACATTTCTAGCCAGAGGTGGACTCTCATTGATATGGGGATGTGTTACTTCCAGCTGTTTTAGACTAAGCGTGGCCAGGGATACTAACGTTTTATCCATTTCAAGTAGGTGATTCTCGATACGTGACAGTCTGAGTTCGAAAGGTGTCAATAGTTGTTTTAAAGTGACCCAGACTGTCTGGAGAAAGTCTTCATCATCACCCGTTTTATCCTTGTCCCTCCCTGTCTCGTTTAGCCCTCCCAGTGTTGGGTTATCTACAAGGATAATAGGATTCTCTACCGCGGGGGCAGTAGTGAAGTTGCTATCACCCCCTATTTGGTGGATAGCTGGGGGTGGTGTTTGTTTAGTATCCCCTGCGTTGGGTAGAGATCTTCTATGGTTGAAAAACTGCTGCCTTGCAACTTTGGCTTTCTTACGAGCATAGGCAGATTTTACATTGTTTTTCTTCTTCAAGGCTTGGCGACCTGGGTTTGTATTTTTTGCTACAGAGAAGGAGGGGGCAGTTATAACCGGCAAGATGGTGGAATTTCCCTGCTCGGTAGGTTGGTCACCCTTACTAGGTTGGACGGTCATGGGGGAGAAAATAAATGAGGAGTCTAATGCTGGTGGGGAGGAAGGAGGGGGGGAGTGATGAACGTCGGCGAGGATCAACAAAGGAGGCGGACGTTCCACCTGTTGGGGAGATGCAGCAGACGCAATATTTCCCAAGGAAGATTTTTTAGAATTAGCAAATGTTTGGGAAAGCCTGCGTGCAGCATCTAATTCTATTGAAACCCTCTTCTGCATTTTTGTGATTTCAGCATCTATTGCCAAATTTGTTTTTACAAGGAAATCATCCAAGGTGCCTTTAGGCTTGGTTAAACCCAGCGCGGTCTTACTGCGACTCCCCCGGGTACACATGATGTGTGACAGTTAGGGTTTCTGTGTGGTACTTACTAGACTCAAAGTCCAGGCACGATAACGGTGGGAAGAACCAAGGGGGGTGGGCCAGGCCAGTCCTCTTAGTCCTCGAACGGCCTCAAACGGTCCCGCCCTTGTCCCGGGCTTCTCCCGGCGCCCTCCCGCGCGCTCCCGCGCCGCGGGGTTGTTGCCTTTGCTTTATAGGGATGGCTGCTCACCCCGAGGGGGCGGGGCCGGCAGGGAGAGGAGCCCAGCTGTTAACGGGCGCGCGGGGACTCCTGGTCTATGGAGTCCTCCGCTCTACCCTCGCAGCCCTGCCGGTGAGGTCAAGCCCCTTGTGGAGTGGCAGCCGCTGTGTCTCCGCGAAGCGGGACCCGCGAAGCGGGTCCGGCGAGCAGGGGCGGCACACAGCGGTCTGGAGCAGCGTTTCCCGTGTCCAAAGTGCCCAGCGATGTAAGGAGGTAGGAGGAATCCAAGGAGGGAAGGCTCTGCTGCCTTTTCTGTTTTCCCGGCGTTGGGGGCGGGGCCGGCAGGGAGAGGAGCCCAGCTGTTAACGGGCGCGCGGGGACTCCTGGTCTATGGAGTCCTCCGCTCTACCCTCGCAGCCCTGCCGGTGAGGTCAAGCCCCTTGTGGAGTGGCAGCCGCTGTGTCTCCGCGAAGCGGGACCCACGCAGCCGGTCCGGCGAGCAGGGGCGGCACACAGCGGTCTGGAGCAGCGTTTCCCGTGTCCAAAGTGCCCAGCGATGTAAGGAGGTAGGAGGAATCCAAGGAGGGAAGGCTCTGCTGCCTTTTCTGTTTTCCCGGCGTTGGGGGCGGGGCCGGCAGGGAGAGGAGCCCAGCTGTTAACGGGCGCGCGGGGACTCCTGGTCTATGGAGTCCTCCACTCTACCCTCGCAGCCCTGCCGGTGAGGTCAAGCCCCTTGTGGAGTGGCAGCCGCTGTGTCTCCGCGAAGCGGGACCCGCGCAGCGGGTCCGGCGAGCAGGGGCGGCACACAGCGGTCTGGAGCAGCGTTTCCCGTGTCCAAAGTGCCCAGCGATGTAAGGAGGTAGGAGGAATCCAAGGAGGGAAGGCTCTGCTGCCTTTTCTGTTTTCCCGGCGTTGGGGGCGGGGCCGGCAGGGAGAGGAGCCCAGCTGTTAACGGGCGCGTGGGGACTCCTGGTCTATGGAGTCCTCCGCTCTACCCTCGCAGCCCTGCCGGTGAGGTCAAGCCCCTTGTGGAGTGGCAGCCGCTGTGTCTCCGCGAAGCGGGACCCGCGCAGCGGGTCCGGCGAGCAGGGGCGGCACACAGCGGTCTGGAGCAGCGTTTCCCGTGTCCAAAGTGCCCAGCGATGTAAGGAGTTAGGATCTAAGATTTCTCGAAGAACAATGAAAAACCAATTGTTCAATTAGAAACTGAGGACCCTGTTTATGAACAGTCAGGCATAAGGTTTCAAATTTTATGCGATTCTTGATCGCTAGCCAGTGGTAATTCCGAATAACATGTGAGATTGGCTGAAATTTTGGAGTCCCTGAAAGCTGCCGAGCAGCTGCATTTTGGACCATCTGCATTTTGTTAATAACCCTACATTGTGCATTTGCAAATAGTCCATTACAGTAATCCAATGATGATATTACTAACGTACTAACCAGGGTCTTTCCTGCGCTTTCTGGTAAGAATGGAATAAGTTTCTTGATCATTCTTAGTTTGAAGAAGGCTGTGGACACCACTTGGTTAGCATGGGGAACAAAATTTAGATTGTTATCAAATGTTATTCCCAAATTTCTCACCTTTGAAACCGGTTGAGGTATTGACCCCAGTGAAGCAGGCCACCAAGAACTGGACCAAACAGGTGACAATTTCCCAAAGATAACCACCTCCGTCTTCTCGGTGTTAAGCTTGAGGCAATTGCTGACCATCCAATGCTTGACGGCCAGCATGCCTCTTTGGAAAGACTCTGCTACAGTGTCTCCATCTCTGTTTATAGCCAACACCAGCTGAGTATCATCAGCATAGGAGGTAAGATTTTATCACTCTAGCTAGGTCCGACACATAGATGCTAAAAAGTGTCGGACTTAGGGATGAGCCTAGAGGGACTCCGCAGGGAAGGGTTAGATTGGCCGATCGATATGGCCCTAGACTAACTGTCTGCGTTCTCTCTGACAGGAAAGAAGACAGTTGATCTTTAGCTCTTTGTTGGGTGCCTAGTGCTGAGACACGGTCGATCAGGATATCATGATCGACCGTGTCAAAGGCTGCTGACAAATCCAACAATATGAGCACTGCAGTGCCTCCTTGGTCTCTAATTATCCTTATGTTTTCTGAAGCCTTGATGAGAGCAGTTTCGGTTCCATGCAACTTGCGGAACCCAAACTGCGTATCGTCCAGCAGACGATGTTCCTCAATAAATTCTGACAGTTGCATGTTCATTGCTTTTTCTGCAACCTTCGCCAGAAAAGTCAGGTTAGCTATGGGTCTATAATTTTTCAAATCATCTGCATCCAGGTTAGGTTTCTTAAGGAGTGGTTTAAGAAGTGTATTTTTTAGTCTAGTTGGAAAAATCCCTGTCTCAAACATAGCATTACATATCTGGGTTACCACCGGTGCAATTAAATTGATGACTGGGGAGAGAATTTTAGGTGGACATGGGTCAAGGGCAGACCCAGCCTTTACAGATTTAAAAATTTCCATGGTATGCTGTTCTGTAATATCTTTAAATTGTAAAACATAAAAATCAGAGGGGGTAGTACTTGGTAGATCGGAATGAATTGAGACTTTGGAGGAAAACTCTGCATAAATGTTATCTACCTTTCCATAGAAATATAGCGCTAAGGCGTCAGTGAATGCTTGATATGGCAGAGGGACAGTATCAGGTGCTCTACCCGATAGCTGTTTCACTACTTGATACAATTCTCTGTATGAGTTTTTTGATGTTTCTATCTTGGATATGTAGAATTTTCTTTTTTCTTCCAAAATCATTGTTTTATGCTTCGTAAGTTCTTTCTTATAGCACATCTTTTGTTCCAAAAAGTAGGATCTTCGCCAGTGTCTTTCTAAATTCCTACACCTCTGTCTTTGTTCTCGAAGAGAATCCGTAAACCACTGAGCAGAGGGGGACAATCTATTTTTAGAGATTGTTTTTTCTGGTGCGAGTTGATTAGTGGGTTTACTTATCCAATTCAGAAATTGCTCAGTAGCTATATTCGGATCAGATGCAATGACCGGACAAGTGTTTGTCAATAATGTGGAAAGAAGTGAATTGTCTATATCTTTCCAATTTGTAAAGGTGTCATGGCCGAGTGCTACCACATTCTTGGTCGGGGGGCCTTCAGTGATTAACATATAGATAATAGCGTAGTGATCGGACCAAAGAAGAGGGAGAATATCTTGGATGAAAATCCCTTTAACGTTGGAGAAAATACCATCCAAGACATGTCCGGCTTCATGCGTTGGTGATTTGACTAACTGAGATAGTGCAAAGGCTTCCAAGTCAGTCAATAGAGTAAGGGTGTCATTATTCTCAATTTTCTCCAAGTGGAAATTAAAATCGCCAAGAACAATAAATGACTCATCAATAGCTACTGATTCCAGCAATGTATTGAGAGAAGCCAAGAATTCACTACGTGCTCCTGGAGGTCTATATAGAAGAACTCCTTTGAGATTTTGTGAGAGGGTTAGTAAGATGGAAAAGCGAAGTGCCTCGCAATGAGAGGAAAGGAATTGATCTATTCTAACTGGAAACAGGTTGCGGGAAATAATCGCCAACCCGCTGCCTTTTTTATTAAGTCTGTCCTGCCTTTGAATTCCATATCCTTCAGGAATTGCGATCACAAGATCAGGGTCTGATGCCTTATCCATCCAAGTTTCTGTCATAAACATTATGTCAATGTTTCTATCAGTGATTATATCGGCTATCTCCTGTGTATGTTTGCCCAATGAGCGGACATTAATAAGAGCTAGTCTTAGGCTAGAACAATTCTTATCAGTGATCTCGTTTGTTTTTGCAAGAGCCTGATAGTGGGGCAACGTTGCCATACAGTGAGGGCAGTTGATTACCTGTTTGGTCAATAAGTCCTCAGGTTCCTTCAAAATGCAGTTGTTACCAGGGCCATGGTGCAGCCGCATTAATTCCTATCTAGTATAAACAGTATGAGCCTATAAGGCCGGTGTTCCAGGGGTCTTGGCCCTGGGCCCGGTCCCAGCGCGGACGGACGCAGACGGGCTTGCCTTTGGCGCGCTTTTGGTGCGCTGCTGGCACGCCCGCTGCACCCACCCGCTGCGCAGTCGGGAGTTATGGGTCATAATATAGGACAGAGCAAGGGGGGGTGGGAGGCAGCCAACAGCTAGAGCGCTGCCCTCGGCGTACCTCCAAGATGGCGTCCACCCCTGTCTCCTACCGCGTCAGCACCTAGTCGGCTGCGCGGGGAGCGGGTTCGAGGCTGCAGGTAAGATCACCACCGAGGCTGCAGTGAGCCTGTTAAAACAATTGTGCAGATTTTAAAAGCAGTTAAAACAATGTTCAATTAACACAGTTCTAATAATCTAAGCCCCCGGCTTTCCGCCTCAGTGGAAGTATACAAATTAATCTAAGCGCCGGGTGGAAATCGCAGTTTAAATAATCCAGGGGGGGGGGAGCCAACAGCTAGAGTGCTGCCCTCGGCGTCCCTCCAAGATGGCGTCCACCCCTGTCTCCAACCGCGTCAGCACCTAGTCGGCTGCGCGGGGAGCGAGTTCGAGGCTGCAGGTAAGATCACCACCGTGGCTGCAGTGAGCTTGTTAAAACAATTGTGCAGATTTTAAAAGCAGTTAAAAACAATGTTCAATTAACACAGTTCTAAAAATCTAAGCCCCCGGCTTTCCGCCTCAGGGGAAGTATACAAATGAATCTAAGCGCCGGGTAGAAAGCGCGGTTTAAATAATCCAGGGGGGGGGGAGGCAGCCAACAGCTAGAGCGGTGCCCTCGGCGTACCTCCAAGATGACGTCCACCCCTGTCTCCTACCGCGTCAGCACCTAGTCGGCTGCGCGGGGAGCGGGTTCGAGGCTGCAGGTAAGATCACCACCGAGGCTGCAGTGAGCTTGTTAAAACAATTGTGCAGATTTTAAAAGCAGTGAAAAACAATGTTCAATTAACACAGTTCTAAAAATCTAAGCCCCTGGCTTTCCGCCTCAGGGGAAG
Source organism: Lissotriton vulgaris (assembly GCF_964263255.1). Taxonomy (NCBI): domain Eukaryota; kingdom Metazoa; phylum Chordata; class Amphibia; order Caudata; family Salamandridae; genus Lissotriton; species Lissotriton vulgaris. The sequence goes on along the minus strand of NW_028248781.1, from coordinate 100,718 downwards.
TATACAAATGAATCTAAGCGCCGGGTGGAAAGCGCAGTTTAAATAATCCGGGGGGCGGGGGGGGGGCAGCCAACAGCTAGAGCGCTGCCCTCGGCGTAACTCCAAGATGGCGTCCACCCCTGTCTCCTACCTCGTCAGCACCTAGCCGGCTGCGCGGGGAGCGGGTTCGAGGCTGCAGGTAAGATCACCACAAGGCTGCAGTGAGCTTGTTAAAACAATTGTGCAGATTTTAAAAGCAGTTAAAAACAATGTTCAATTAACACAGTCGTAAAAATCTAAGCCCCTGGCTTTCCGCCTCAGGGGAAGTATACAAATGAATCTAAGCGCCGGGTGGAAAGGGCGGTTTAAATAATCCAGGGGGGTGGGGGGGAGGCAGCCAACAGCTAGAGTGCTGCCCTCGGCGTACCTCCAAGATGGCGTCCACCCCTGTCTCCTACCGCATCAGCACCTAGTCGGCTGCGCGGGGAGCGGGTTCGAGGCTGCAGGTAAGATCACTACAGAGGCTGCAGTGAGCTTGTTAAAACAATTGTGCAGATTTTAAAAGCAGTTAAAAACAATCTTCAATTAACACAGTTCTAAAAATCTAAGAACCCCAGCTTTCCGCCTCAGGGGAAGTATACAAATGTATCTAAGCGCCGGGTGGAAAGCGCGGTTTAAATAATCCAGGGGGCGGGGGGGAGGCAACAACTAGAGCGGTGCCCTCGGCGTACCTCCAAGATGGCGTCCACCCCTGCCTCCTACTGCGTCAGCACCTATTCGGCTGCGCGAGGAGCGGGTTTGAGGCTGCAGGTAAGATCACCACCGAGGCTGCAGTGAGCTTGTTAAAACAATTGTACAGATTTTAAAAGCAGTTACATACAATGTTCAATTAACACAGTTCTAAAAATCTAAGCCCCTGGCCTTCGGCCTCAGGAGAAGTATACAAATGAATCTAAGCGCCGGGTGGAAAGCGCAGTTTAAATAATCCGGGGAGGGGGAGGCAGCTAACAGCTATAGCGCTGCCCTCGGCGTACCTCCAAGATGGCGTCCACCCCTGTCTCCTACCGGGTCAGCACCTAGTCAGCTGCGCGGGGAGCGGGTTCGAGGCTGCAGGTAAGATCACCACCGAGGCTGCATTGAGCTTGTTAAAACAATTGTGCAGATTTTAAAAGCAGTTAAAAACAATGTTCAATTAACACAGTTCTAAAAATCAAGCCCCCGGCTTTCCGCCTCAGGGGAAGTATACAAATAAATCTAAGCGCCGGGTGGAAAGCGCGGTTTAAATAATCCAGGGGGGGGGGGCAGCCAACAGTTAGAGCGCTGCCCTCAGCGTACCTCCAAGATGGCATCCACCCCTGTCTCCTACCGCGTCAGCACCTAGTCGGCTGCGCGGGGAGCGGGTTCGAGGCTGCAGGTAAGATCACCACCGAGGCTGCAGTGAGCTTGTTAAAACAATTGTGCAGATTTTAAAAGCAGTTAAAAACAATGTTCAATTAACACAGTTCTAAAAATCTAAGCCCCCGGCTTTCCGCCTCAGGGGAAGTATACAAATGAATCTAAGCGCCGGGTGGAAAGCGCGGTTTAAATAATCCGGGGGGGGCAGCCAACAGCTAGAGCGCTGCCCTCGGCGTACCTCCAAGATCGCGTCCACCCCTGTCTCCTACCGCGTCAGCACCTAGTCGGCTGCGCGGGGAGCGGGTTCGAGGCTGCAGGTAAGATCACCACCGAGGCTGCAGTGAGCTTGTTAAAACAATTGTGCAGATTTTAAAAGCAGTTAAAAACAATGTTCAATTAACACAGTTATAAAAATCTAAGCCCCCGGCTTTCCGCCTCAGGGGAAGTATACAAATGAATCTAAGCGCCGGGTGGAAAGCGCAGTTTAAATAATCGGGGGGGGGGACAGCCAACAGCTAGAGCGCTGCCCTCGGCGTACCTCCAAGATGGCGTCCACCCCTGTCTCCTACCGCGTCAGCACCTAGTCGGCTGCGCGGGGAGCGGGTTCGAGGCTGCAGGTAAGATCACCACCGAGGCTGCAGTGAGCTTGTTAAAACAATTGTGCAGATTTTAAAAGCAGTTAAAAACAATGTTCAATTAACACAGTTCTAAAAATCGAAGCCCCCAGCTTTCCGCCTCAGGGGAAGTATACAAATGAATCTAAGCGCCGGGTGGAAAGCGCGGGTTTAAATAATCCAGGGGGGGGGGGCAGCCAACAGCTAGAGCGCTGCCCTCGGCGTACATCCAAGATGGCATCCACCCCTGTCTCCTACTGCGTCAGCACCTAGTCGGCTGCGTGGGGAGCGGGTTCGAGGCTGCAGGTAAGATCACCACCGAGGCTACAGTGAGCTTGTTAAAACAATTGTGCAGATTTTAAAAGCAGTTAAAAACAATGTTCAATTAACACAGTTCTAAAAATCTAAGCCCTCGGCTTTCCGCCTCAGGGGAAGTATACAAATGAATCTAAGCACCGGGTGGAAAGCGCAGTTTAAATAATCGGGGGGGGGGGGAGGCAGCCAACAGCTAGAGCGCTGCCCTCGGCGTACCTCCAAGAGGGCGTCCACCCCTGTCTCCTACCGCGTCAGCACCTAGTCGGCTGCGCGGGGAGCGGGTTCGAGGCTGCAGGTAAGATCACCACCGAGGCTGCAGTGAGCTTGTTAAAACAATTGTGCAGATTTTAAAAGCAGTTAAAAACAATGTTCAATTAACACAGTTCTAAAAATCTAAGCCCCTGGCTTTCCGCCTCAGGGAAAGTATACAAATGTATCTAAGCGCCGGGTGGAAAGCGCAATTTAAATAATTTCGGGGGGGGGGGCAGCCAACAGCTAGAGCGCTGCCCTCTGCGTACCTCCAAGATGGCGTCCACCCCTGTCTCCTACCGCGTCAGCACCTAGTCGGCTGCGCGGGGAGAGGGTTCGAGGCTGTAGGTAAGATCACCACTGAGGCTGCAGTGAGCTTGTTAAAACAAGTGTGCAGATTTTAAAAGCAGTTAAAAACAATGTTCAATTAACACAGTTCTAAAAATCTAAGCCCCCGGCTTTCCGCCTCAGGGGAAGTATACAAATGAATCTAAGCGCCGGGTGGAAAGCGCGGGTTTAAATAATCCAGGGGGGGGGGGCAGCCAACAGCTAGAGCGCTACCCTCGGCGTACCTCCAAGATGGCATCCACCCCTGTCTCCTACTGCGTCAGCACCTAGTCGGCTGCGTGGGGAGCGGGTTCGAGGCTGCAGGTAAGATCACCACCGAGGCTGCAGTGAGCTTGTTAAAACAATTGTGCAGATTTTAAAACCAGTTAAAAACAATGTTCAATTAACACAGTTCTAAAAATCTAAGCCCCTGGCTTTCCGCCTCAGGGAAAGTATACAAATGTATCTAAGCGCCGGGTGGAAAGCGCGATTTAAATAATCCAGGGGGGGGGGCAGCCAACAGCTAGAGCGCTGCCCTCTGCGTACCTCCAAGATGGCGTCCACCCCTGTCTCCTACCGCGTCAGCACCTAGTCGGCTGCGCGGGGAGAGGGTTCGAGGCTGTAGGTAAGATCACCACCGAGGCTGCAGTGAGCTTGTTAAAACAATTGTGCAGATTTTAAAAGCAGTTAAAAACAATGTTCAATTAACACAGTTCTAAAAATCTAAGCCCCCGGCTTTCCGCCTCAGGGGAAGTATACATATGCATCTGTCATGCAGAAGAGATCAGCTCAACATCAGCATCCTCTGCGAGAGCTACTCACGCAAGAACAAATGCCTGCTCACAGGGCTCCATTCAGCCTCTCACGTCCTTCCAAGGATGACCACCAGAGGTAAGAACCATTCCAGATAGTGCATGGGAGCTAAGGTCAGTGGTCACTGAGCTGACCACGGGAAGCAGCCCCTTAGGGTGAAGCATCCTCAAGTTAATCCCCTTGGGCACCAGACTCTCTAGAAATCAGGAGATCAAGCAGCCAAGGCTCACTGAAGGAGGAGGTCGAGGCTTGAAACCCAGGAATTGGATGATGCAGCAACTAAGCCAATACATTCAGTGTCCAACGAGTACCTTATTTTCGAATAAGACCTATGCTTCCTATTAAGATTACACTGGGGGGCAGATTTACTAGAGTATCTCCCAACGCAACGCAGCAGTAAAAAATGCTGCGCTGCGGTTTGTGACAGGGAGGGAGCTGGAAAACACCATATCTACAGAGATACGCCACTCTCTTTCGCTCTCCCTAGCGTCGGCACCGACGTTTGCTGCTGTGCGCCTCACACACGCTTTTGCGCCATAGTGCAAGGCTTTTATCCAGAGTCTAGCATAGGATTGTACTGTAAGGGCTCCCTCCCAGTACAAAATACTGTGCCAAGATAACTTTTAAAACTTTTCTACTTCGTATGTGTGCTGTGCAGTGCAGCACACATGCAGTCGGAAAAAAAGGAGAAACAAAAACATTTCTCCTATTAATACGTTCAAAAGGCGCTATTTTTTTTAACGCAAAACCCTGTCTCACATTTTTGGTAGATAGGATTTTGCGTGAAAAAGGTTGAGTGGTTGCATTGGGAACGCCCATGAAACGCACCCTTGTCGCTAAGTAATGCAAAACAGCGCTTTGCGCTGCTTAGTGTTACGTGCAGCCAATTTCCAGTGCAAAAAAGGTTTTGTTCTGGAAAGTAAATAGTAAAAATATTTTGTGCTGGTTTATGTCACTTTTATGACACACACCCAGCGCAAAATGTTAGTAAATCACCCCCTATCTGTTGCTGCTAATGTCAGAACATCCGAACAAATTTATTTGGAAACACATTCCACAGTACTCTGTTTTTGGATCTCAGATGTGACAAGTTATTGCCTGGCTGCCCAAGACATTTATGGTAAAGGAACAATGGACATCCCAGTTGCTGTTAGACTTTGGGCCTCCATTATGAGGAATTGGCGTAGGGCAGCGCTGCAAGTCTATCTGCTGTGCTGCCCTACCCCAATGTGAAAGGGCAGGAATGTACGGTATCTATGAAATACGGTGCATCCCTGTCCGTTCCCCTTGCGCACAGTTTGCTGTCTAACGTCAACGTAGGCACCCTGGCACCATGGCACAAGGGTGCCTCAGTTGCAAGCAGGATTGTTTTTGTGCAGGAAGTGGCACTTTCCTGAACACAAACAATCCCAAGAGGCGTTTTCCTCTTTCTATGTTTGCAGCAGAATGCATCACACATGGAAGAGGAACAAGCCTTTGCAATGCAATAGGTCTCGCATTAGGAAAGTTTGAGCTATTGGTCTTGTAAATGACACATTTTTTATTTATGTGTTGGTTTTGTAAATAGGGAAATTAATAGCTTTGTCATTTACAATGCCAATACTTTTAATTTTTGCAAATGTGACACCTATAGCATTTGTAATGCAACATGTTTTGTATTTACGTGACTTAGATGTATTGATATTAGAAATAACAATGGCTTTTAATTTTTTTAAATAATTAATACTTAAATAAAAGTTATTGCAATTTATAATGGCAATAGCTTACACTTTTGTAAATAGCTTTTGTGAAGATTATGTTCAGTGTATTTTATTGTGACGAAAATCCAAGAACAGAAGTGAAATATTAACATCTTTTTGTGACATTTGTAATAAAGTTTGAAACATTGAGAGAACATATTTGAACCAGTTGTTGTTGAATGGTTGCACAGATTGTGGTGTGGTGGTGCGGAGTGATGTGGTGGCGACGAGTGATGCTGTGGCATTCAGTGATACTGTGGTAGCGCATAGTGATGTTGTGGTGCCCCTGAGAAATGCTGTGGTGGTGCTGAGTGATGCTGTGGTGATACTATAGATAGATAGAGTGAAGGCGATAGGTAGCTAGAGGGACGGCAAAAGATAGATAGAGTGAGAGCGATAGATAGATAAATAGAGTGATGGCGATAGATAGATAGATAAATAGAGTGAGGGCAATAGATAGATAAATAGAGTGACGGCGAGAGAAAGATAGACAGAGTGATGGCGATAGATAGACAGATAGAGTGAGGGTGATAGAGTGAGTGCGATAGACAGAGTGAGGGCGATAGATAGACAGATAGAGTGAGGGTGATAGAGTGACGGCGACAGATAGACAGATAGATAGAGTGATGGCGATAGATAGATAGATAGAGTGAGGGAGATAGATAGACAGATAGATAGAGTGAGGGCGATAGATAGAGTGAGGGCGATAGAGTGTGGGCGATAGAGTGTGGGCGATAGACAGTGGCGTCATTAGAGGGGTGCGGGGGGTGCGGACTGCACCGGGTGTCACCCCATCTGGGGTGACACCAATCTGGTTAGTTACGCGCTGGCTGGCCTGGCTCGCTCTCGCTCAGCACTGCACAGTGGGGTGCAGTCTGAGCCTCGGCTCATCCTCGCCCTCACCTGCTGCCAGTGCTTCTTTTTTTTATTTATATTATAGTGCGGTGTGTGCAAGCAGCAATTAGCGCACACCACCACCATGGTGCGCAGTTGCGCAGCGCACCTGCTGCTTAATTACTGCTGCGTCTACTACTACTGCAGTCAGTTCAGTGAGTGAGTGTGTGCACTGCAGCCGCCACGTCGCCACGCACGCACCGATGCATGTGATGATGGTGCTGGTGCGATGCGGCTGCCTACCCCCCAGTTTGTGGGTCCCAGGGCCGTCAATCTTTAGCGCCACCAATGACGGCCCTGGGACAGCCCCCGCGCGCTGTGCTCGCCTCCTCTGCTCTGACGCGTCGCGGCACGCGCCAGGGAGGAGAGGAGATGAGACGGTAGCGCAGGGGAGTGCTGAGTCACGAGTGTGTGCTATAATAAAGAATTAATTGGATGTCATCTTCTTTGATATCGCGATTCGCGAGCGCCGTCGTCTCCCTCTCCCCTTCAAATTTGGGACTGACTAACTTTTTGAGTCCGGACTCCGGAGACAGGCAGTCGGTGAGAGAGAAATATTATCATGTATATAATGATTATAAATGAACTAAGTTAGAAATGAATGTGTCACTGCAGTGGCACTAATGCAAAAGAAAAAACGTCAACGGTCATCTGCATGTCCCACTGATTTTTTTTTCAGCCTGGTCTCTGTGGTGCGCAGCGCACAAACGAAACACGCCCCTCTCGGGGTCTAGTGCACCTAAAGCTTTCTCCCTTAATCCTCCAGTCACGATAGGCCTGGGGAGTGGGGACTGCGGTAATGGTTAAATAGAAGGCCCTGTCCGACCCGCCCTTCCAGCCTCCTAGGCTAGTCCTGACCGGGCGTGCATGTGCTTGCAGTTGCACACGGCCGGCGCTGGTCATAGCAACCAACCAAGTTCAGCGTGATTTTGTGCTGATGCTTCACCAATGAAACCCATGACACATAGCTCACTATTTCTCTCACTTGGCACTACACCTGTAACTATAGTGGTGTCACATTAATACAGTCCAATTACCAGGACACGTGATGCGCTCTTTCTTATTAAACAAATTTCACTATACTGGTCCACTAATCACTATGGGTACCGGAGTAGCGTGCTACTCGCTGAAAAGCGCCCCGTCACCTCGTCAGGGTTAGTAAGGGCAATATAAATGCAATTACAGTACAATACAATACAAATAGTCTCAGTCTTAGTACGGATGCTTCAGCACACCTTTCTTGTGAGATCACATACCTTACAATACCTCGCAGCGCCTCCCTTGACTATGCAGATGGGACACCCTATAAAACTTCAAAGCCAGCAGTCAATTGCAGTGTATTAAAAAATAAAAAAGGTTTCCTAACATATATGCCTTCTGCCTCTCAATCAGAGTAGGGTTGAGTCAAGTTCAAAGTTTCTTTCAACCATTGCAAGGGTATGTGGAAAACGTTGTGAAGCTGGCTAGCTTTTCCAATTCACTTTTGAAGACAAATTGCAGCTTTTTGGACAATGTATTTGCATTTGTGTCAGACTAAAACAATGGTTGTGCTTAAGATATACTTTGCAAGACACTCTTAGAGGGTCATGTAGACCTGAGGAAGGTTTACAGGCCACTGGTGCGGTACAAAACTCAACTCATCCTGACATATTTTGGTTACTTGCCCCTCTGGCTCGACATGTAGGATTAAGTTGCATCCAGTGATATCACTGACGCTCTTTCACCACTATATCATGGTAAAATGCTCAACAATTCTTTTTGTAAGTCGTGAGGGGGTGACACCATGAGTTACCAGCACCGGGTGACACCAACCCTAGTTACGCCACTGGCGATAGATAGAGTGTGGGCGATAGATAGGGTCTGTCAGACGAGGTCTTCCTCAGGATCTGTCGAGTTGATATAAGGGCCCACCTCTCGATACCTCCAATTCTGATTGTAGTAAATACACAGAATATTGAAGTGATCAAGCAGGGGGAAAAGGGTGTTGGGAAGGGAACAGCAGGGGAGGAGATCTGAAAAGGAAAAGTTAATGCTGCAAGTCTTTTCTAGTATTTGCGAAAAACTCTGCAACAACTTAAATAACGAATAGTACTTCTTAAATTAAAAGGCTTTTGACTTTAAACACTGCCTAAACTCCAATGTTATCACATGAAACAATGTTTTGAATTGCACATCAAAAACACAATAGAATCTCAGGATCACCAAAGACTTATTGACATTTTTCTTGTAAATAAACTCTTTAAAATGATAGTCATAAATGTCTCTTTGCCTTATAAATATCTGCTTTACATTGATAACTCCGAATATCTCTTTATCTTGTAAATATTCAGTTTACCTCAACAATCTTCTACTTCAAAAAAAAACTTCACATGAATATTCTTTCTTTCAGCAAAATAAATCCTTTTGCTGTAGTCTGCAAAATGTATTACACCAGTTAAGAATAGCGACCAAAAACCATTCAAAGTAGAACCCAACAAGATAGAGTCTAAACTCTCAGTGAATTATTCCACAAGAAACTGAATGATTTTATTTGACCAGAGAAACTGACTAAACACACATTAGCAAAGATTGCGCCAAATGTTAGTCTTAATAATTGAACCTAAAATGGTCCTACCTGTAGGGTACGACCTACTCTACTCAAAGAAGGGTGTGGCTGCAGGAAACCATAGATTCAGAGAAGTAACTTACAGGATCAGCCAAGACTCCACAGCACTCTTGCAACAGGATTCACCTTCTCCAAAGGACCTTCAGCTGGATACCAATTGCGCTGCAACAAGAAGTCAGAAAATGCTTCCCAAGCTCTAATTCCAACTCAGAGCATCAGGAGGAAGCTGCCACACCTTCAAAATCCCAGGAATAGTGAGCAAAGGGGCTTGGGCGTGGTCGCGTACGTTTACGTGACTACGCCCGGTGTTTTAAGCCGTTTCTCACGCATCTCGCGGACGCGTTAAAGCCGCTTGCCAAGTCTCACGCATCTCGCGTGAGGCTGCCAAACCTCACGCATCTCACGGACGCGTTTAGGGTGCCATATCTATCGCATTAGGCGGACAGGGGAGGATAAACACCATACATAGTGCACAGTTCAATACAGAAAAGGCATTTTTCAACACAGTACATCATCTTCATCATAGGGCTACACAATGTAACCACCAACGCCCCTTATCATGAAAACGATGTATCTTTCCTTTCAGATGTCTAGGGCATGATGGTACAGGACGTGGGGCGGGCCCTAGACCGCAGACCACCCTAGTCCTGACAGTACTCCCCCCTCCCAAGAGCGGTCTAGGGCCCGGCTTTGTAGGATGGAGGAGGTGGAAGCTGTGTAACAAACGAGGGGCATGTATGTTCTCAGCTGGTTCCCAAGAATCATTCTCAGATCCATAACCTTTCCAGGAAACCAAATACCAAAGTTTTGTGCACCTGCGCTTAGAATCCAGTATCTTTCGTACTTCATACTCCCAATTGCCATGAACTAAGATCGGTGCTGGTTTGGGTGTTATATTTTGTCTAGCCGGTTTTAGCAAAGATGTATGAAACACTGGATGAATTCGTAAGGTCTTGGGAAGTCGTAGTTTATATGTTACCGGATTGACCTGACGAATTACTGGATATGGACCAATGAACTTGGGGTGAAACATATTTTTATGCTTGAAATGTAAGTTCTTTGTTGACAACCACACTTTGTCTCCTGATTCATATGTTGGTCCTGATCGATGATGTTTATCATATTGTCTCTTGTACTCTTCCTTACTTTGTAATAATCTCTTATGAATTTTCTGGTGAATAGTTTGCATCAGTTGCACTGTGTCTTGTACTGCTGGTGCATTACTCTCTTCTTTAGGCAGCGTTAAAGGAATAGTCTTTGGTGCATATCCATAAAGAGCTTCAAAAGGAGATGAACCAGTGGATGAGTGAGGTGATGAATTATAAGCTATTTCAGCAATCCATAACAGTTCTAACCAAGATCGTTTGGAATCTGTTACATAGCATCTTAAATATTGTTTTAATGATTGATTTAAACGTTCGGTTTGACCATCCGTTTGTGGATGATAACTGGTTGACATGTTTGAAGTGATCTGTAAACATTGACACCATTGCTGCCAAAATTTGGAAGAAAACTGTGAACCTCGATCTGATAACAACACTGTTGGCAAACCATGTAATCGTACCACATTTTCCAGAAAGATTTGTGCTAATTGTCCTGCGGTAGGCAATTGTTTACAAGCAATGAAATGTGCATATTTGGTCAAACTGTCTACAATAACCAAGATAACTGAATGCTGATTGACTTGTGGGAGATTAGTAATAAAGTCTAATGAAATGTGTTCCCACGGCTTGGTTGGTGTAGGTAAAACTTTTAATAGTCCTTTCGGTTTACTGTGATCTGTTTTAAACCTTGCACAAGTCTCACAATTCTGAGCCATTTGAGTCACATCCTTTTGAAGAGTTGGCCACCAGAATATTTTTTGTATCTTTTCTATAGTCTTTTTAGGACCAGGATGCCCTGCCATTGGATGAGAGTGTAACCAATTGAATACAGTTTTTTGTAGTTCTTTGGTTGGGAGATAAACTTGTTTTCCATGGAATGGTATTCCTTCTTTGATAGTTTGATTCTGCCCTTTCTTTTCCCATTTTTTCCATTGAGAAAGAGGAAAGTTTTCATAAATATTTTCTAGGAATTGGTCAGCAGACAACAAACAAAGTACTTTATCTGGATCTATGATCGCCTGTGGAGCTCCTTCAAATCTTTGCAAAGAGGAGTCTTTTCTGGAAAGAGCATCTGCCTTTTTATTATCTTGTCCTGGACGATAAGTTACAACAAAATCATATTCTGCAAAAAACATCATCCATCTTAACGGCCTTGGTGTTAACATTCTGGCTGAACTCATGAATTGCAGATTTCTGTGATCTGTATATACTGTTATGGTGAATTTTGCTCCCATTATATAGAGCCTCCATTCTTTGAATGCTTCTAAAATTGCCAGCAATTCTTTTTCAGCGATAACATAATTTTGTTCTGCTGAGTTCAATTTCCGGGACATGTATGCTACTGGATGCATTTGACCAGTTTTGGGATGTCTTTGAGAAAGAATGGCTGCTATAGCTACATCTGAGGCATCGGCTTCAATAATGAAAGGTTCATTTACATCTGGATGCATCAAAATTGGAGCTGCTGTAAATGCCTTTTTTAAATTCTGGAATGCATCGTTAGCTTCTAGAGTCCATTCGAATTTCACCTTTTTCCTTAGTAATCGAGTGATAGGAGCAACCACTGCTGAAAAGTGATCAATGAAACGGCGATAGAAATTCGCAAATCCCAAAAAGCACTGTACATCTCGAACAGACTTTGGAATGGGCCATTCAGCTACTGCTTGAATCTTTCTATCAGTCATTTTCATGCCAGTTGGTGTGAGGAGCACTCCTAAGAACTCTACTTCAAAAACATGGAAGTCACATTTAGTTAATTTACAATACAAATTATGTGCTTGCAAGGTTTTCAAAACTTGTTTAACATGACCTTCATGTTTTTCCACTGAGTCTGAATAGATTAAAATATCGTCTATATAAACGATTACAAAAAGGTCCAAAAATTCTCTTAGAACATCATTGAGGAAAAACTGAAAGGCCGCTGGGGCGTTGCAAAGGCCAAATGGCATTACCAGATATTCAAACAAGCCATAACGAGTTTTAAAAGCGGTCTTCCACTCATCTCCTTGTCTTATTCGTACTAAATGATAGGCCCCTCTAAGATCAAGTTTGGTGTAAATCACTGCTGTCTTAACTTGATCTAAAAGGACCGGAATCAAAGGCAAGGGATATTTGTTCTTAATCGTTATCTTGTTTAATGCCCTATAGTCTATCAAAGTTCTCAATTCCCCATTGGCTTTTGGGATAAAAAACAAAGGGGAGGCGGCTGGGGACTTAGAGGGGCGAATAAAACCATTTTCCAAATATTGATCCAAAAAGTCTCTCAGATGCTGATTTTCTTTTTCCGATAAAGCATAAATTTTACAATTTGGTACACAAGACCCTGGTATGAGGTCAATCTGGCAGTCATAACTGCGATGTGGTGGGAGTTTCGCAGCCTTTTCTTCACTGAATACCTCTTGATATTCTTTGTAGACTCTGGGTAAAATTGTCTCTTTTTCTTCCGCTGTTGCTATTTGACTCACAGTTGGTTCCAAAAAGTTTAAACAAGATGACTGACAATAATCAGAAAGAAATACAAGTTCTCTTTTTTGCCAATCAATCAACGGATTATGTAAACAAAGCCAGGGCATTCCTAAAATAAATCCGTATTGGGGAGCTTGTATTACATCAAATTGTACTTCTTCTCTATGTCTTTGTTTCTTTGAGTCTTCACAAACCATTATGACCCTGGAAGTTTGCATCGTAACTGGCCCTCCGGACAACATTTTCCCATCCACTGCTTGCACAATTTCTGGTGTTTCTTTTTTCTCACAGATGATACTTAGCTGTTGAGCAGTTTCCAGATCAACAACATTTCCAGTGGCTCCAGAATCGATTAAAACTTCCATTTGCCAGATTTTTAGAGTTATTTGAATTTGAACTGCTAATCTAAAATGAGCTTTTTAGTTCGTTACACAAGAGTTTATGGAAGGGTAAGCGAAGGTACCCAAGAGATCCCCTTCTAAACATCTTGGGCAAATTAGTTTTCCGATGTTTGATCTGTTCCTTCAATAACTGCTGCTTTATTGTTATTAGAAGATTTATTCTTGGATTTCATCATACAATCTTTTACAAAATGTCCTTTTCGACCACAGTATAGACACTGACCATTTTTTCGTCTGTTATCTTTTTCTTCCTTTGATAGAGGTTGCCGAAGAGTTCCGATTTCCATTGGTTCTGAACTTGATTCGGAATGAGCAAATGGGGTTCGAGATCTTGGTTCGTTCTTCCAACTCGGTTTGTCACTTCTTTTTTTATCTGATCTTCTTTCAGAGAGTCGATGATCAAGACATAGGGTTAGGTTTATTAAATCTGAACAAGCTGTTGGTTGCGGATCAATTTGTGCCAGAACATCCTTTAACTCATCTTTTAAACCTTGATAAAAGAGAGCAGCCCTTTTTTCTTCTGGCCAAGAGGTTTCGGCAACCAGTCTATTAAAATGAGACAAATATGTAATGAGGTCTCTGCTTCCTTGTCTTAACTGTAATAATTCTCGATCAGCAGATAGGGTGACAGTTCGCCTATCAAACACCTTTTCAAATTCCTCAACAAAGCGCCTCCAATTGTATAACAAAGCGCTATCTTGCCTTACTAAAGGAACCGCCCAATTAGCAGCATCTCCAGATAGATAGGAGATTAGAAACGCAATCCTAGATTGAGGGGTAGGAAAGGCGGCTGGTCTACAGGAATAATGCAACTCAATTTGTGTTAAAAATGTTTGCACTTTCAAAGGATCCCCCGAAAACCGTTCAGGAGAAGCTAAAGGAATTTGCGGTGGTACAGTGACTGAAATGTTAGTAGCAGCTCTAGAACCAGTATCCTGAACCTCATCGGGAAGTGGAGTACTCTGAAGTTGTATATTTTCCACTTTTTCGGCCAATAACGTGGTTGCATTCATGGTTTCATTCAAATCAGCCTGCATCCTTACAATTACTGCCATCAAATCATCGATGGTGGCCATTATAGCAACTCCGACAGATCGGGAGGAAAGGAATTCGTGGGCTCACTATTCTGTCAGACGAGGTCTTCCTCAGGATCTGTCGAGTTGATATAAGGGCCCACCTCTCGATACCTCCAATTCTGATTTTAGTAAATACACAGAATATTGAAGTGATCAAGCGGGGGGAAAAGGGTGTTGGGAAGGGAACAGCAGGGGAGGAGATCTGAAAAGGAAAAGTTAATGCTGCAAGTCTTTTCTAGTATTTGCGAAAAACTCTGCAACAACTTAAATAACGAATAGTACTTCTTAAATTAAAAGGCTTTTGACTTTAAACACTGCCTAAACTCCAATGTTATCACATGAAACAATGTTTTGAATTGCACATCAAAAGCACAATAGAATCTCAGGATCACCAAAGACTTATTGACATTTTTCTTGTAAATAAACTCTTTACAATGATAGTCATAAATGTCTCTTTGCCTTATAAATATCTGCTTTACATTGATAACTCCGAATATCTCTTTATCTTGTAAATATTCAGTTTACATCAACAATCTTCTACTTAAAAAAAAACTTCACATGAATATTCTTTCTTTCAGCAAAATAAATCCTTTTGCTGTAGTCTGCAAAATGTATTACACCAGTTAAGAATAGCGACCAAAAACCATTCAAAGTAGAACCCAACAAGATAGAGTCTAAACTCTCAATGAATTATTCCACAAGAAACTCTGAATGATTTTATTTGACCAGAGAATCTTACTAAACGCACATTAGCAAAGATTGCGCCAAATGTTAGTCTTAATAATTGAACCTAAAATGGTCCTACCTGTAGAGTACGACCTACTCTACTCAAAGAAGGGTGTGGCTGCAGGAAACCATAGATTCGGAGAACTAACTTACAGGATCAGCCAAGGTCTCCACAGCACTCTTGCAACAGGATTCACCTTCTCCAAAGGACCTTCAGCTGGATACCAATTGCGCTGCAACAAGAAGTCAGAAAATGCTTCCCAAGCTCTAATTCCAACTCAGAGCATCAGGAGGAAGCTGCCACACCTTCAAAATCCCAGGAATAATGAGCAAAGGGGCTTGGGCGCGGTCGCGTACGTTTACGTGACTACGCCCGGTGTTTTAAGCGACCGCTTGCCGTTTCTCACGCATCTCGCGGACGCGTTAAAGCCGCTTGCCAAGTCTCACGCATCTTGCGTGAGGCTGCCAAACCTCACGCATCTCGCGGACGCGTTTAGGGTGCCATATCTAACGCATTAGGCGGACAGGGGAGGATAAACACCATACATAGTGCACAGTTCAATACAGAAAAGGCATTTTTCAACATAGTACATCATCTTCATCATAGGGCTACACAATGTAACCACCAACGCCCCCTAGCATGAAAACGATGTATCTTTCCACACAGATGTCTAGGGCATGATGGTACAGGACGTGGGGCGGGCCCTAGAACGCAGACCACCCTAGTCCTGACAGGTGAGGGCTGGATTTAGAGGGTGCATTTGGTTTTGGAAGGTGGATTTAGTTTTTCATGTTGGATTTGGATGGTGGAGTTGGGACTTGGAGGGTGAAGTTGGAGGGTGGAGTTGGAGGGTGGATTTGGAGGGTGGAGTTGGAGGGTGGAGTTGGAGTTGGAGGGTGGAGTTGGAGTTGCAGGGTGGAGTTGGAGGGTGAGGGTGGAGTTGGAGGGTAGAGTTGGAGTTGGCGGGTGGAGTTGGAAGGTGGATTAAGAGGGTCGATTTGGAGGGTTGAGTTGGAGGGTGGAGTTGGAGGGTGGAGTTGGAGTTGGAGGGTGGAGTTGGAGTTGGAGGGTGGAGTTGGAGTTGGAGGGTGAAGTTGGAGGGTGGAGTTGGAGTTGGAGCATGGAGGGTGGAGTTGGGGTTGGAGGGTGGAGTTGGGGTTGGAGGGTGGAGTTGGAGGGTGGAGTTGGAGGGTTGAGTTGGAAGGTGGAGTTAGAGGTTGGAGGGTGGAGTAGGAGTTGGAGGGTGGAGTTGGAGGGTGGAGTTGGAGGTTGGAGTTGGAGGGTGGAGTTGGAGTTGGTGGGTGGAGTTGGAAGGTGGATTTGGAGTTGGAGGGTGAAGTTGGAGTGTGGAGTTTGAGTTGGAGGGTGGAGTTGGAGGGTGGAGTCGGAGTTGGAGGGTGGAGTTGGAGGGTGGAGTTGGAGATTGGAGGGTGGAATTGGAGGGTGGAGTTGGAGGGTGGAGTTGGAGGTTGGAGGGTGGAGTTGGAGGGTGGAGTTGGAGGTACTAACTTTTAAATTGATGAGGAGGTTTATGAGAGGCTGCACGGGCGCAGAGGTGACGCATGTAATCTTAGTTTAATGATAGGCATGGCAGATATAGACTACAGGGGCAGAGATTTTGCGCCTAAAAACAAACCACTGCGAACTGAATGTAATAGGTAAACACATACAGCAAATACGTATATAATACGCTGGAGTACTGTATTTTGATGACAGAATTACCAGAAGTTTAGCAAAGAAGCACGTGTTGCATTATGACAGAAGCAGTTGAAAAGTTAAGTGCACGGACATAATATATGTGTTTTCCTGTAAAGCAATATAATACTATTGAAAAGTACGGAACAAACTATGCTTACTATTTAAATGAGCACGCAAATATGCACATAAAAACCATACATAACAAGCATTGGCAAATGATGAGGGAGGTTTGCCTAGATTGAGTGACTACATAAGGAGGAGGAAAGAGGGAAAAACAGGAGAGGAGGGAGCAGCGACCAGATTTGGCGTAACAGCCAAGGCGTCCGACCTTGAAGCTTGGGAACCAGGTTCGAATCTGGTGTTGGCTCAAGCATCGTGTGATTGTGTGCAAATCATGGGTGTGTTCCATTATTGTCTCTCTTTGACGTTTGGAGCTGCTCATTGTATTGTGTTTACTCACGATGCGAAGGGATTATTTCCCCAGAAGTAAAAGGACGATGGTCAATGTTATTGAGGGGAGCAGAACGTTCTACAGACACAAGTATTGAAAAGAGACTGTTTTGGTGAGAAGTAAAGATTACATTTTCAGTGTAATGTTGGCTATAAATATCCTTATTGTATGGAGGAGAGCTTTGCTGAAGGATAAGCATGGACCACACAATACAGAAACGAAAGCGTAGCATTCATAGTGCATCAAAACATAACATGTTAAATGATGCAGCCAAGCGTCAAATTAATCCCGAACACCAGTTTTATTTTAAATGTGCCCCAATCAAGAGAGACCTGCGGAAAATCACCTGCGGTTGAGGAACAGCAGAGACACAAACCACGACTCTTCAGCTGCGCTTGTCAAGAGCGAGGAAATCCCCCTGGGGCGAGGTTTGTCTGTTCGAGCCGGGTTTTGCATTTTTTTGTACAGTAGAACCCCTACACTTACCTGTGCCCTTTACTTCATAAATAAATACGAAATACCATGACAAAGGGGTGTGGGCGAAGACAAAGAATGGAAAGCGAGAAAGGAAAATGATGAACAAACAGGAGAACACAGAGTGAAAGGGAAAGAGAACAAGCCTCGTGGGGCAGCAGGGGTGCGATGTCGGGCACCAGTTGAAGCCTGAGCAGAGGAAAGGCAGCGCTGGGGGGGGCTGGGCTCGAGCAGATGGTCCTGTTTATGACCTGCGTAGCACGTGAAGTGGATGCTGGCAAATGACTTTGATGTTTATGAATGAATGTGAGACTGAATGAGGGTTGTCGGGATAAGGTAGGGTGGGAGGCTGCTTAGCGGCAGTTCACTTTCCTCTGTTTTGGTCCGAGTGAAGGAATCCGGTTAATTTAACGATGCAAGCACACACAAAAAACAGGTATTTAAAAGGGGCAAATAGGTCGCCGTGCTGAAATATGTTTGGTTCGAGTGAAGGAGTCTGGTTAATTTAAAGATGCAAGCGCACAGAAAAAAACAAGTATTTAATAGGAGCAAATAGGTCGCCGTGCTGAAATATGTTTGGTCCGAGTGAAGGAGTCTGGTTAATTTAAAGATGCAAGCGCACACAAAAAACAAGTATTTAATAGGCGCAAATAGGTTGCCGTGCTGAAATATGTTCGGTCCGAGTGAAGGAGTCTGGTTAATTTAAAGATGCAAGCGCATAGAAAAAACAAGTATTTAATAGGAGCAAATAGGTTGCCATGCTGAAATATGTTCGGTCCGAGTGCGGCAGGCTGGGGAGCGGCAGCCTTTCTTTGAAGTCTGATGCGGCGGGCAGGCGATAGGCTGGCAGCACTGTAAACAAGTCTTCGGAGGAGGGCTGATTCGGCGGACCGCGTGAAGTGGCAAGCTCTGGCATTGCGCAGAGGGGGGCGGGGTAGAGCATTCCTTTGAAATCTGAAGCTCTCGGCATTGCTGTGGCGGGTCTGTCGAGGCTCGGGGAGCAAATGGCAAGCACGTGCACAGAGCACATGCACTGTGCGTAATCCGCCTGCCAAAGCCCTCTTGGTAAGCTTTCCTGATGCACCTCTATATGTCTCGAGCTGCAATGCGCAAGCGCATTGGCAGGTCGAGACCTAAAAAACGGGGAGAAATAAAAATGTTCCTCCTTGTTACTTCTGCTTAGGGGAAGTTTAAGATTTTGGGGCTGCTCCAGGTTACTTGATTCAATTCAATTCAATCAATGTGTGCTGCGTGGGAAAACCCACAGCTACACCTATGGAACGCCTCTTTGAGGCAGAGTAAGGTGAGGCATCTGCTTTGTCTTACTCTATATCTATGAGGCCAAGAAAAAACGTGCAGAGTGGCTTTGTGTCGCCTCATAGAAATGATTGTGAGGCTTATGCCTGTTGTATTGTGGGCCCTAGGTGCACATGCTGGTAAATGACTGACACAGACACTGACAGCAGGGAACTCAAAACTGGCCACGAGAACCTGCTCTCCGGCTCTTTTATTGGCAAGGTCCCCTGACCGGTGACACCTTTGTTCGGTGGGTGTGGGGTGGGTGTATGGGCCCGCCCTGGCGGGAGTGGCTACCAAAACACTAGACCGTGTCCAGCAGGACACAACAATGCCGTCAGAGCGTCACAAAAAGTGACCCTCCGGCGGCTCAAACCTTTCATAAATAGGCCCCTTCATTCTTTTTCATCCTTTTTCCTGTGTCTGTCCTAGCTGATTCAAGAGCCATCCCATTATTTCGATAATTGTGCTAATTGTCTTGGCTCTGTTGAAAACGTAATAAAAACAATCTTTTTAAAAAAGGCTACTTCTCTTTGGGCTCGGAAGGTTGGCAGTTATGCATCTGGCCTCCCCCTCAATCGAAAGATAACAGGAAGACATGTTACCATTTAAATGATGGAGTGTCATGTCTAAACGGAGAGTTGGGGGGTTTGGTACCTCATCATGTTTCATCTACAATCTCACCTGTTCAGGGTACCCTAGAAATAGACCATTGTCTTACTGACATTGACAGTATTTTCATGTTGAGGATGGTAATAAAAGCTGAGCCAATATTTGTCCTCTTTCAAATGCAAACTTCAAATAGCAAACATAAAAAGAAACCACTTTATATGCGTAGCTGTCAAAACTGCTCCCACGTGATTAAGACAGCAAACAGAATATCATACATTGTTATTACCGACAAAGGGCCTCCCGTCGCGTGCAACACTAGCAAAATAACTGAATGATCAGAATCTTAATGAGTGTGAATTACAGATTTCCTTCCGTCCAGAGTGCTCACCTGGAATGCTGCCAATGGTTAACACTAACTTTCACTCTTAAAGGGGCGGCACCAGCTCTTACACGTGCTTACCTGTGTGCCCTGGGGGAGTACGACACCCCATGTGTCACACGATCCACAATGCAGCAGAAGGACTTTGGTGGTTGATGGTCCTGATGGAACCGGCCAATGGCAGGCAGGCTCGGTGGGAGGTGTCCAGCACTGAAAGGGAGTGTGCTGACAGCATCAGGGCTAGCAGTGGTGGTGGCCACAGATGTGGCTGACAAACTGGCGGGATCAGTGAATACCAGGGTTGTCCTGCTGTTGGCTCTTCTTTCTGGTGGGGGGTGCACGGCTTGTAGAGGGGACTCGCTGAGCTCTTATCCAGTGGCTGTTCTCCTACGCAGGGTCATTGGCAGTACAGTAGAGGCGCACGTAATGACCAGGTGCAAGCAACTGAGCACATGCAAAAGTCATGGGGCTTCATGTCAGCTATATGTTGAGTGCTACCACCTTCCCATGAAATTCCCAATGTTGTAATGGACTGTAGCGTACGGACCTGCCGGCCATCAGTCAAATTGTCGATTTCCCTCCAGATACTACGCTGCAGAGTTATAGCACACTCCCTCCTTCCCCGACTGCAGGTTATGCATCAGGCTTTCCATTGTGGAACAATATGTGTCCCTCACTTGGTAAGATTTGAGTGACTGCTTGTGTAATGTGTGCGTCTACATGGGCAAATCCAGCTATCTTTGTCGTTATCTCTCACAGGGTGGGTATTTTTAGCATCTCAGTGCATTCCTTTGTCTTGCATTTGCATTTATGCAGCACTTACCTAGCACTTGTGGGGTCAAAGCGCTAATTTATGTCACCTAGCGCTTATGTAATTGTTCCTGAAACTGAGTTGCATGGATGTAAATGCAAAGATAGTGAATGTATCTAGGGGGCATATGTATGAAGAAGCCCTTTTGCGATTCCTTAATAGCGATTTTTAGCTAATTGCTATTAAGGAATCGCAAAATGCTATGTATTTAGGAATCGCAATAATAATTGTGATTCCTTAGTATTCCTTAATCGCAAATCGCAATTAAGGAATACCTTCCCATTCATTCCAATGGGCTAGGAGGCCCGTAGGAATGAATGGGAAGACATTCTCAATTTGCGATTCGCAATTAGAGAATCGCAAATTGAGAATGCAATTTCAAGGGTGCCAGGGTGTCAAAAGGACACCCTGTTACACCCCTGAAATATGTATGTGGAAAAAGTACATTTTTCAAAGAAAGCGCAAATTACCACCAACTTGAACTTGGAGGTAATTTGCGAATTCTTATGGCCAAATTGCACTTTTTCTGTGCTTCATACATTGCAGTTAAGGAATCACAATTTGTGATTCCTTAAATGCAATCGCAAAATAGAGAATCGCATATTTTGCGATTCTCTAATTTGCGATGCCCTTTTGGGATGATACATCCCAAAAGGCAAAAGGCCTTTTCTCGTACACAAATGTGCCGATTCTGAGAAACGGCCTGTTTGCGAACGGGAAAAGGGCTTGATACATATGCCCCTAAGTTACTCACCTGGCTCCACCACACTACGGGCTTCTTCTTTATGGTGTATCCCCTCAATACTGGTTAGGTTGATGATGATGCTCACCTCTTCCTCCTACATGGTCAGGTCTAGGTCAGAACCTTGTCCTTGTCCAGGTGTTTTCACAAAGGGATCTCAAAAGGATATCCATGACTCAGCGTTAAAGTTCCTGGAACCTCTTCTTGCACTCCTCAATGGCGTGAAGGTGAGTCCTCAATGGCATGAAGGTGGGAAAAGACAGAATTTACTTTTTATTTCATGCTTTATTTGGTCTCTTAACTTGTCAGTGGTTGTGTGGAGCAGGTGACCAACCTATTGAAGAAAACATCAATAAAGAATCTATATTCTTTTTTTATCGCCCTGCTCTGTTTACAGGTTGAAACTGATATGACTGAAGTGCTAAGAACCATCGTAAAATATGAGAATTAGTCCCTATTTGTTTTAGCTAACCATGCTATAGGGAAGTGGTCGGAAAATAAAATAAAGGGACGACCTTCCAAATAGTAATGCAATGGTTCAATTGCACACCATTCTTTTCCCATAGTCGAATAGTTCATTTCACAGGGGAAAAAATTTCAGGAAGATAAAGAATAGGTAAAACCCAGTACCCAGTCATTAGGTGCGAAAACTCGTAGTTTGACATAATGGTTACAATAATGATGTTGGACTTTAGACATTTTATTTTTAATTATTGAGGTGAATTTAGCCAAATGATCTTTTAATTGGCATACACATGCTCATGAAAGGGTTGTTCTTAAGCCATATCTAGAAGGTTTCTAAGTTTCCTCTGTAATAATAACTCAAAGGTGAGCAACTAATGGAAGATTGAACCTTGAGGCAAATAATTCTAGAGATGGGATAAGATCCAAATTCTCTCCTCTTTCATCCAACCTTTTTTTTTTAAGATACTTTCTGGTGGAATTATACTGCTCAACTAGTCCATTTGTTTGGTTTGTGGGTGATATGCAGAGCATCTTAGTTTATAGATTTCAAGCATATTAAATAGTTGATGCATAAGGTTGGAAACAAAAGGCGTTCCCTGGTCCTTCAGTATTTCTGTTGGGAATCTGGTACAGCAGGGGAAGTCTATCATAGCATTGACTATATGATATGTTATAGTATTTCGCAGAAGAATTACTTCTGGGTAATGTGTTACATAATCAATCACCAAAAGATAATGATAACCACAAGTGGAAGGAATTTAAGGACTCGCTATATCCAGCTTTGAGCGTTGAAGGGAGTATGGAAAGGGGCGACCATTCGGTCCCCCCGAACGTATGGTGGAGTACCACGATCCCCCCGGGAAGCCATCTTGGGCGGGAGGCGAGTCTCGGCTGGTATGCCCGAAGCGGCGTAGCCGGGGCGCGCCTTTTTCCCGCCCTAGAGTGGGTTGTCCTAGACACTGACGCGGCCCGCCACGCCCTCGGAGGCAGGCGGGGGCGGGTTTACGCCCGCCCTGAAGACGGATAAAAGGAGCAGGAAGCCAAGAAAGCATCCTCTTGTTCCTGTGCTCTGAAGCTGCACCTCCCCGCTGCACGTGAGCTCGAGACGGAACGAAGAGCCAATTTTGAGCGTTGTAATCTTTCTTTTTGTCTTACAGATATTCTGTCTGAGAATGCCCAAGAAAGTCGGAAAGCGGGTCGGTACCGAGCAGATGCTCCGCATGCTCATGAAGGAGATAGCCGATTTGAAGAAAAAGGTGGCGGCTAAGGACGGGGAGGGAGGACCGAAACGGCCTGTGCAGGGAGCAGTCCCCGGTGGAAGAAGCAAGAGGCCCAGAAGGGGGGCACTCGGGGGGGAAACCCCGGTTCCCGATACCCCACTTGAGGAGCCAATCCCGGTGCCGAAAGAGGGGAATCCAATCCCTGTGGTGGTCACCCCCGTGAACGGGGAGGATATGCCCCCCGAGTTAGCGGCACAATTGGCAGCGTGGTTGGGAAAAGATAGCGAGGGCGCCACGGCTGACGACGCCCGGGCAGTAATGAGGCAACTGCAGGAATCTAGGGAGGCTGCGAAGGCACCATCCTCGGTCAACGCATCAGGCCCAGGTTCGGTGGCGGATGCAGCGTCTGGTTCAGGTAAGCGGCCATTGCCGATTGCGGGGGAGGGGTCTGTACCTTCACGAAGGGAAAAGGTGGCTCAGCATGTTCCACTGGAAACTAAGGAAAAGATTTGGGCGAATAAGTATGTGAACATTTTCTCTTTGCTTACCGATCATTACGAGATGGAGCATGTAAAGAGCCAAAAGGAGCTCATGCATCCGAGTGTTTGGCGCGCAAAAATGGCCGCCTTTAAGGTTGACGAAAACATTGGTACTTGGGGCAGAGCGTGGGGCATTTTTACCTCCATCATGGGCGAGCGCAGGCCCGAGTTGCTGACCGAGTTACCTATTTATCAATCACGTATCATGGAGTATTCTGTAGCATATGGGGGCAATCAGTGGTTCTGCTATGACAATCTTTTTAGAAAAGCTAAGGAACACGACCCATTTTTGACTTGGGATTGTTACGACTCCGTGTCATGGCAAAAAATGGAGAGTACAGGAATGTTGAAGGTACCATTGTTAGGGAGTAACGGGGGGGAAACTTCCCGCCAAAACTCTGGGACACCCTTTCGGATGGGTGCAGGTAACGAGTACCACTCGAAGCCGAGTGGCAACACAGGTAAAAGAGGGATCTGTTGGAATTTTAACAGAGGGAAATGTACGAGGCCCCAGGGGTCATGCAAATTCAGACATGAGTGTGGGGGGTGTGGGCAGCCATCCCATCCTGAGTCCATGTGCAGAGCCAAAACGGGTGATAATGGTGGTAAGGGAGGTGCCAAACAGGTCTGATATAGTCCGAGGGGCGCCTTTACCTACCCCGATTGATACCATGGCAATGATTCCTTGGCTCAACGAATACCCGGATCATGCTTCCGCTGGGGTGTTGCGAAACGGGTTTTCATATGGTTTCCGCATCCCAGTGGGGGATTTTCAGGGTGTACCAAACTGTAAGAATCAACTGTCGGTCTTGCAGCACACGGCGGTGGTACAGGTAAAGATTGGGAAAGAGGTGACTCGAGGTCGTGTCGCCGGTCCATTCGATTTGCCACCGGTTGCTAACTTTGTTTGTTCCCCTCTAGGGGTGGTCCCCAAGAAGGACCCGGGTGAGTTTCGGCTGATACATAACTTGTCAGCCCCACATGGTCTTTCCGTGAATGACGCGATAGACCCGGAAGTGTGTTCGGTGCGGTACGCATCTTTCGATGAGGCCGTAGCCATGTTGAATCGCCTGGGGCCCGGGACGCTGATGGCAAAATCGGACATCGAGTCAGCGTTCCGGTTGCTCCCGGTACACCCAGATGATCAGCGTCTCCTTGGTTTTCAGTTTCAGGGTCGCTATTACATGGATAGATGTATGCCAATGGGGTGCTCGATTTCCTGTGCCTATTTCGAGAAGTTCAGTTGTTTTCTGCAATGGGTATTCACAAGGAAGACAGGTTTTCAACATGTTATGCACTATCTCGATGACTTTCTGTTTTTGGGGGCAGCCGGGGACCCTGAGTGTGGACAGGCTTTACATGAATTTTGTGTCCTAATGAATCAATTTGGTGTGCCATTGGCGCCAGGTAAGACTGTGGGTCCCTCGACCTTGATCGAGTTTCTGGGGATCGAGCTCGACTCGGTAGAAGGTTGTTTTCGATTACCCTAGGAAAAAGTGTTGAAATTCAGGTTATCCCTTGAGACATGTATTCGTGCAACAAAAGTAAACCTGCATCAATTGCAACAGGTGGTGGGTCAGTTGAATTTTGCCCTGAGAGTGATGCCAATGGCGCGCCCCTTTTCCCGCTCGATTGCACAAGCCATGGTCGGCCTGAAGGAAGGACATCACCGCACGAGACTCTCGGCAGAGGTTCGCCAGGACATGCGCATTTGGTTGGCATTTCTGGCGGATTTCAATGGTCGAATTGTCTGGAACAAACCAGCGGTGTCCTCCGAGGAGCTGGGGCTTTGGACAGATTCGGCGGGGAGTATAGGTTTTGGTGCCATATTTGGTGCACAATGGTCGGCTCAAAAATGGCCGTCATGGTGGCACGAGTGCGGGTTGACAAGTAACATCGCTTTTCTCGAACTTTTTCCTATTTTGGTGGCCCTGAAAACGTGGCCCGGGGGGTTCCGTGATCACTCTGTGGTGTTCTGGTCTGATAACATGACCGTGGTTGAGTGTATCAATAGTCAGGCAGCACGATGCAAATTGATTCTGAGACTGCTCAAGGAAATTGTGTTGTTATGCATGCAACTGAATGTACTGTTTAGGGCAAGACATGTGCCGGGGGTGATGAACCAAGCGGCTGATGCGCTTTCTCGTTTCCGTATGCAGGCCTTCTGGGGTTTTCTGCCCACAGCGGACCCGGTGGCGGCACCCTTTCCCGAAGCTCTCTGGTCTCTCGGTGCCCCGAACTACGAAACCTCGTGGGAGAGAGTTTAGCACCCAGGACGAGGAAGGCATATGAAGGGGCGTTCCGTTCCTATTGGGCCTTTTTGGGTACTGCTAGGAGGGAGCTTTGGGGTCAGGAAGAGTTTGTAGTGAAATTTCTGCTCTCTTTACATCAGGCAGGCAAATCAGTAGCTACGGCCCAGAGGCATCGGGCCGCCATTTCCTTTATGGCAAAGGCTCATGGGATCCAGGACCCGACAGCGTCTTTCGTTGTGCAGAAAGCGCTACGTGGGTGGCAACGCCTTGAGGGTCGCAGAGTAGATGAGAGGCACCCGATAGGTCTGGATAGGCTGACCCTGTTATTGTCCGTGCTCCCGGCAACGTGTTCATCCCAGTACGAAGCAGTGTTGTTCCGAGCCGCATTTGCACTAGCATTCCATGGGGCTATGCGGGTAAGTGAATTAGTGGCAAAGAACAAGCGGGATACGATGGGGGGACTGTGCCGGGAGCACATTCAGGTCAGGGGGGAGACGATGACGGTCTCATTTGTTAGGTCCAAATCCGATCAGGGAGCAATCGGGGACTGCGTAATCATTCAGAGGATCCCCGGGTCTTCCATGTGCCCTGTGGTATGCGTAGAGGAATATTTAGCGCAGAGGGTTGCAGCATGGGGGGGGACCTTGTTGAGACACGCTGACGCCACCCCACTGACGAGGTTTCAGTTCCAGAGGGTGCTTGCGATGTCGATTTCGGCCGCGGGCTTGAACCCCGGCGAGTTCGGGACCCATTCCTTTCGGATAGGGGCTGCTACTGAGGCTACAGCCAGGGGTCTGAGTGTAGAACAAGTAAAACGTGTGGGGCGTTGGTCCTCGAACTGTTATAAGAGGTATGTGCGGTTGCACATGTTGTGAAGCTGTAATGATATACTCACGCTTCTTGTTTTTGTTTGGTTTTCAGTTACGCAAGCTTACGAAGCGGGGCGGACTGTGCAGTCGACCCGACTCCTGGGGACCAGCGGTCAGAAATCACCGTCTGCGAAAAGGGAGGTGTGGGTCGTGGGCCACTCATACGTGAGGCGTGCCGCGGACGTATTCAAAGCAGGTGATATGATTCACGTGGCTGGGGAATACGGGTACAGGGTGTCCTTCTACGGAAAGGGCGGGCTCTGTATTGACCAGTTTCAATCCTTTTTTGAGGGTTTGTTAGAGCGGACAAGGTCACCGCCGTCTATAATCATAGTCCATCTTGGGGGTAACGATCTGGTGGCCACTGGTAGACGACTTCTTCTTGAGGCAATGCTTTCCACAGTAAGTTGGTTGGCAAGAAGAGTTCCAGGGTGCACAATTGCATGGTCCCATATGATCCCACGGAAAGTGTGGCGGGGGGCTATTTCGGTTTCTGCTCTGAATCATTCAGTAAAGAAAATAAATAACAAAGTGAGTAGATTGTTTCGTTCAAGTACACTGCATTCTGTTTCGCATGGTTGTATCAAAGGGGACAGTATGTATTTGGGGGACGGGGTTCATTTGTCCCGGGTGGGGAATGAGTTACTCATAGGAGACCTCATAGCTTGGTTGAAGGGTTTAAAACATGACCTTTAGGCAGGAGTGGGGGGTCCGGATAGCCGGTCAACTATCCGGCCTGTGGCGGTAAGGTCATGATCGGTGAGCAGTAATTGGAAGATCCCTATGGGGGGGGCGTCACCCATTACGGATGGGAGCGCTCGGGGGAGGTGGCCATGGGCCCCTCAACGGGGAGGCGGTCCCGTCTAAGGATAGGCCGCCAGAAGGAAAGGAAAGGTGGTCAAGGCCCCTTCCTGGATAGGAGGGGCTACGGGCCCTCCTGGGGAATTTCCCGGGGCCAGGACATCTGCGACGGCAGATGGGTAAGTTGTGTGGGGTGCGGGAGGGGGTTTACGCTACCTTTTAGACACCTCACACGAGTCCTCGGACGACCGTTAAATGGCGTCGAGTTCATTGGGGCCCCCGTCAAGTCCAAGGGAAATTGGTAGATGCACTTGAGGTACGCCTCTGTGCGGTCGCTCCCCTCACAAGTGAGGGTGGTTTTTTCTGGTTTAGGGATCTGACACCGGTTACGACCTTGCCGTTGGCCCTTAACGTTAGGATGTACAATTTCAAGTCAAATGTTTTGTAGGATGTTAGTTCGGCTAGGAGAACCTTTGTATTAGAGATCTGTTAAGGTTAGCCAAACATCGTAATGTGGAAATGAAATTGTACATAATATGAAACTGTTATTTTAATGTTTTGATTTTGTTTCATATTTTAATAAATACGGCCGGGAAGGGTAACTCCCTTCCCGCCTTCCAGAAGTTCAAGAACTGTTTCCGGTTTCCCAATTCTTGGGGATTGTGTTGAGAGGGGGTGGCGGGTATCTCAGCCATATGGAAAGGGGCGACCATTCGGCCCCCCCGAACGTATGGTGGAGTACCACGATCCCCCCGGGAAGCCATCTTGGGCGGGAGGCGAGTCTCGGCTGGTATGCCTGAAGCGGCGTAGCCGGGGCGCGCCTTTTTCCCGCCCTAGAGTGGGTTGTCCTAGACACTGACGCGGCCGGCCACGCCCTCGGAGGCAGGCGGGGGCGGGTTTACGCCCGCCCTGAAGACGGATAAAAGGAGCAGGAAGCCAAGAAAGCATCCTCTTGTTCCTGTGCTCTGAAGCTGCACCTCCCCGCTGCACGTGAGCTCGAGACGGAACGAAGAGCCAATTTTGACCCACCCACCAGCCCCTGAGGACAGCTAGTTGTTTTTGAATAAAGTTTTGATGTGGTAACTCTGTTTCTTGCAGGTTGTGATGATTGTCGTGAAATTTTTGAATATGCAATAAAGAATGGTTATTTTCAGTATGTTTTTGCAAATAAAGTAATTTTGCACTAGTGTTGATCAGTATTCATGCTTGTAATAAGTTATGTGAGTTAGGTAGAATTGTCGTTTTTATTTTGGTCGGGCGGTAAGGTCATGATCGGTGAGCAGTAATTGGAAGATCCCTATGGGGGGGCGTCACCCATTACGGATGGGAGCGCTCGGGGGAGGTGGCCATGGGCCCCTCAACGGGGAGGCGGTCCCGTCTAAGGATAGGCCGCCGGAAGGAAAGGAAAGGTGGTCAAGGCCCCTTCCTGGATAGGAGGGGCTACGGGCCCTCCTGGGGAATTTCCCGGGGCCAGGACATCTGCGACGGCAGATGGGTAAGTTGTGTGGGGTGCGGGAGGGGGTTTACGCTACCTTTTAGACACCTCACACGAGTCCTCGGACGACCGTTAAATGGCGTCGAGTTCATTGGGGCCCCCGTCAAGTCCAAGGGAAATTGGTAGATGCACTTGAGGTACGCCTCTGTGCGGTCGCTCCCCTCACAAGTGAGGGTGGTTTTTTCTGGTTTAGGGATCTGACACCGGTTACGACCTTGCCGTTGTCCCTTAACGTTAGGATGTACAATTTCAAGTCAAATGTTTTGTAGGATGTTAGTTCGGCTAGGAGAACCTTTGTATAAGAGATCTGTTAAGGTTAGCCAAACATCGTAATGTGGAAATGAAATTGTACATAATATGAAACTGTTATTTTAATGTTTTGATTTTGTTTCATATTTTAATAAATACGGCCGGGAAGGGTAACTCCCTTCCCGCCTTCCAAAAGTTCAAGAACTGTTTCCGGTTTCCCAATTCTTGGGGATTGTGTTGAGAGGGGGTGGCGGGTATCTCAGCCATATGTATAATAGGTAGGGCTTGACAAGGAACTTTTGAAACATGACTATGACGGACCTGTTGAAATATAGGACACTCTTTGGCATATTGGTTGATATAGCCGAAGACTGGAGGCAAAAATAATTGTTTCACATAGCTTTTTCAGTCTTTTCCCTCCCAAAGTGTCCTCTTCCTTCTATGTGAGTATGTTCTGAATACAATACCAGCCTTTCAAAGGGTTTAGAGATTATTACTTGTTTCTGTCGTTTTCGGAGTACTTTTCTACATAATAACCTAATCTAAATAGAAATAAGGAGATACGCTCTTACCAACTAGCACAAACCCCCCTGAAGCCTCACCTTTGGAAGATAGAATCGAGGTAGAGACAGTAGCCCAGGTATTTAGGCGGATTTCAGGAAATGCCCTTAACAGGGCCAAAACACAGATAATTAAGAACAGCAGGGCGCTCTGTGAGGATGAAAGGGTTACCCCCTCAGCAAGTTACCTTGGGATTAATATCTCAGCAGACCTGGACAGGACCAGGGAAAAAAATATTGGGCCTATGATCACTAAAACTAAACACGATCTGGACAGGATGCACAATCTGCATCTATCACTAGTAGGACGGGCAAATGTGGTTAAAATGATTATCCTGCCTAAATTTTTGTACCTATTTAGGACAATTCCACTTTTCTTTGAGGCCAAATGGTTCACTGCACTAGAGCAAATTTTGAACAGGTTCATATGGGCGCATGGCAAGACTAGGAGAGCACTGTGCTATATGTCTCTTTCTAGGGCTAGAGGAGGCTGGGCGGTCCCGGATTTTAAAATGTACTACTGGGCGGCGACGCTCCAGTATATGCAGGGATTGTTAGGGGGACCGGCAGGGGATTTAATAGTAAAGACTGGCTCTATAGATGTATACGCAGCTATTTTGGGCGAGGGAGCTAAGAACTGTGTACTTAATTGTGCCGATTCAAATTATTATAAGAGAACAAGGTTTAAAACACTACAGGCAGCTTGCAGGATATGGACAGCCTTTTAAAAAAAATATGGACTTGGTAGATTTCATCGATATTCGGGATTGTGTAGGAATCTGTCTTTTCCAGGTGAAATATTCGCTGATGCAGTTATGACTGAATGGACAAGTAAGGGAATTTTGAAGTTGGGTGATCTGATCGGGACAGACGGGATTTATCAATTTGCTGAACTACAGACGACTTATGGGATAGATAGAAGGGGCTTTTTTAAATACCTGCAGGTCTGGAGCTTCCTCTGGAAAAAGCAGGGAGGCTCGGCAGGGTTTAATAAGAATAAAATTCTTGATGCTATTGGGGGGGGGGGGGGTCAGAATGCTCAAACCACAGCTTGTATTCAGAGCTATGTGCCACAAAGGCTGATGACCTGGAGAAATATAGTGTTAAATGGTCAAGCAAGCTGAGGATGGAGAGGGACTGCTTTCAGAAATCTTTAGAATTAGGACAGACCCTACTATGTTCAGCCGGGCTGCACGCTCAACAGTATAAGACAATATATTCCTTATATTACACCACGGCAAAAATAGCACAGTAGGGGGGAACCATGGCGAGTACGTGCCCGCGTTGCGATTCATTAGAGGCAGATCTAGTTCACATGTTTGCCACCTGTCCGCAGTTATACACTCTGCACAGGGCCATAGAAAACTTTCTCTCTAGGACCTTGGGAATCAACATCACACTCACACCAGTATGGATTATTCTGGGGGTTAGTGGAGAAGGTGAGAAGGGGTCTGATTTTCAGTTCCTATTCATGGCCATGTCTGTCCTACGTATGTGCACAGCAAGGGGATGGTTAGACAGAGCACCACCAACTCTACATCAGTGATTGGCCAATCTCCTTGCGGTTTTCAACTTAGAAAAGGGTATATATGCAAGAACGGGAAAAAGGAGAAGATTATTAGGGGGGAGAATATGGGAACTCATTCAGAAATGGAAAGAGTCTTTTGAAAATCCCCGACGTGATCTGCCTTGAAGGGATGGATGGATGTATTTCCTCTGGTTAATTATCTGACGTACTGCTTGGTCACTTTAGAGATACATTTTTGATTTATTATTGTTTATTATTTGTTTTCTCTGTAACGGAATGCGTTGAGATTCGGTTTTTGCTGTGCTGTCAAAACACCCCAAAACCTTTAATAAAATATTTAAAATAAAAAAAAGGAAGATAGAATCCTAGATGGCCACCCTCTCGAAAAGACAATTTCAATATACAAAAACTGATAAACAATATGGCCGACCCCCTGCGGGCATTAAGGGAAAAGTGGATGGGAGTTGGCATTGAGATAGATGACGAAGCTTGGCAGGAGGCGGTGTCTTACACTAGAGTGGTTGCTATACCGGCGCGCCTCAGATTGATACAGTTAAAAACCCTTCACCGTGTATATGTCACCGGGCCACACCTGATTCACATGGGGGTCACAGGCAATGGGGATTGTAGGAGAGGCTGCAGTCTGCTAGGAACCTTTTTACACATTCTATGGGAATGCAAGTTCGTCAGCTCTTTTTGGCACGAGATACACGAGGCACTATTCGCTGTATTAAACACCCGGCTCTCACCGGAGGCTAGGCGTTGCCTCCTCAATTTATTAGAACCCACAGATCTTAACACTCATCAGACACAATGGGCCACCCTGGAATTCATGATAGCTAAACGTAACATCGCACAATTGTGGGGAGCTGCTAAACCACCTACACAGGAGACCTGGAAAAGAGACCTTGACTGGTGTATGTTTAGGGAGAAGATGGTATATGTCGCTAGAGGGTGCCCCAAAAATGGGTGCGCATCTGAGGCCCTTGGAATAACTACCGGGGAGAAATCTGTACAGCACCTGATTGCACTGAAACCAAATGTCCCCCTTTCACCGTGATGTTCCCCTTTCTATGTTGAAATGTAATCCTCCCCATTTTCATGTCTTTATTATTTCTCCATTTACGGTGCCATCTTTATTGTTTATTCAAACTGATGCTTGCTTCAATAAAAAGAATTCTAAAAAAAATAAGGAGATATACATTTAGATCCGGTTCTACCTTGGCCTTCTGTAATGCTTCTCTTCATGGAGTTTCCTTGTTGTGCATTTCGCAAATTTCGATCGCCTTACAACTCTACTCCTAAATCTACTGCATATGGGCCATTTGTCATAGTGTATACTTGTGTTCCTGAGTCCTTTCAGTATTTCTGAGATCTATTCTGAGATCTCTTTGTGAATGGGTTGCCTCTTGGTCCTTCTATATTAAGTCCTTCAAATATCGGTTAAAATGGGGATTATCTGTCCCCAATATAAAGTCTTCAGGTAATTGCGTCATTCCTCCCACCCTAACTTCTATAATCTGCCCACTCTTTCGTAGGCGTATCTTTGCTATAGGGTATTCTTTCTTGTCCCCAAATACACAGGTAATTCTTACTCCAAGTGTATTCCTCACCTGAGTTGGTTCAACCAATAACCTCTTTACAACTGATGGATGGCAACCCATATCGCCCAATGCTTCCACAGGTTTTCTATCTGCCCACAAGGGATACTTGAAGCTCTTCGTTGATTTTCCTACACAGTACACGTTTTCCAACAAATCCTATCTACCTAGATTGGCTAGAGTTTGTTTGGGAATATGACCTAAATATGATCCTATTAATCACAGGCAAAATACTGGGGGCTC
Source organism: Lissotriton vulgaris (assembly GCF_964263255.1). Taxonomy (NCBI): domain Eukaryota; kingdom Metazoa; phylum Chordata; class Amphibia; order Caudata; family Salamandridae; genus Lissotriton; species Lissotriton vulgaris. Next base: position 67,730 of record NW_028248781.1, on the reverse strand, counting down.
TGAGGCAGATTGATAGAAGAACTACTTCATCAAGGAGATCTTTTGACTTTCCTGTTCTTAATGTTAAAATGCATTCTCCTGTCTATGTTTTCCATCCTTCAATACTAGGTTTAGTTTTCAAGTCTTATGTTTGATTGTATGCACAGGTCAAATTGATGGCCTCTTGTACACTAATATAATTATTGTGTCCATTACTGCATGCTTTGAGGTAACGAATCCAAGAACAGTTTCAAATAATTTTTGTAAATTATTTATTCTTTAGTATTGGTCTCCAGCAATAGCCACCTTTCTCCCAGATCTTTGATTCAGAAATAGAGGGCTTTAGCAGACTCACCAAAAATCTTTCTCCCCTTCTTGAATGCAATAAGATAGCTATCTGTATCTAGTCCTAATGTTTCTAGGATGGCTTGTTTAGTTTCTCCATATGTGTTATTTCCTTCAGGGTTTGCCGCCTGTTAAGCTACCTGTAGTTCTCTGGATGAAACGGGGGCAATTTATTGACCACATCTTTCTGGTGGCCTTGCTACACTTCGCACAACTCTTTCAAAGTTTGTGGTGCCTTCTTCTGGAGTATATTTTTGTAGAACAAGAGATAGGACTTTTGGATGTACTCTAACAATATTGACAATGTCCACCATCCTAACTATGGCATCATCCTATGCTACTTCAGTGTGTCAGTCTCTCATTTTGTTTCTGTAAGATTTGCTGTAAATTGGTCCTCAACTGTTGGTGTTTCTGAACAACGTGTTTTACAGTAATCTGCAGATACCTTGGCCTTCTACCAATTGTTGTTTAATAGCTTCCATTGCGAGAGAAAGCTTTACCACTTCTGCCACTGGTTGTTAGTAGTTAACTTGCCGGTGGGTGATGAACGTTCAGGAAATAAAGTTTGTGTAGATCAAAAGTAATCTTACGCTGTTGTTGTCTTTCTTTGCCTTTCCCCATCTTTATCTTGCCTTCCTACACCTCCTGAAGTGTTTTTATCTTTTTAAATGTTTATTGACAAGTTTGTTACGCTCCTGCTTCTCCCTTTCGCACTTTCTCTTTCCTGGTCCCACTTGTGAGTGCTATTTTTCTCTGTTTATCATCTTCCTAAAGGGAATAAGGTAAGCAGTCAACAATTCCACATGAAGAAAGTATTCTGCTTTTAAAAAAATCTGTTTTCTGAGGTTTTTTATACATTCATTGAAAACACTCCAGTGATATGCAACATCAAGTATGTTGTACGTCAAATATATAGAATGTGTTTAACAACAGTACGGTTATCAAAACAACAAAGAAGGTATATTCTGTACTATATATTAGCATCAGGGGGAGAGCTATGCATGTATTTTGTACTATATAGAATCCTATTTTTTGGGAACTTGGTATATTCTGGGATTTCAGCAGAGTAGGGAAGCAAGCTTCCCATTAGCTGATGTTTGAGTTTGGGTATTCCAGTATCATTTGGGTAATTTGAGCATATTAAATCTAGTTATTTATTCTGTTGTTACACAGCTATTCCTATTCTGTCTTCTCCCCACTGATTCCAAAGCAACCTGGTTGGTGGAGAGGGGTAGGAGGGGCCGATTATCTGTTTTGGACTTCAAGTTAATCATTTCATTCCACACCAAGTTGCTCACTATTCTCCTACCGGCAGTTGCAGTATGTTGATCGTATCACCTTACCCTCACTTCTCCAACTATTTCATCCATGTTTTCACTGTTGGAGCCCTGGGTGATTCTCAAGTGTAGTAAATCTGCCTTTTCTGCATGCATGGTCAGCCCAGATTTCTCACCTTTTGCTGGACCCTATTTTATTTTTGGTTTTTAGACTCTAAACACTTGGACATTATTGTTCAGTGCACAGCGTATGTGCTCTGCCCTCCTAAAACATGGAAAAATTGTCATTCCCTCATTATCGAATTTAACTTTTTCTATTAAGCCATATTATATGGTGCAAAAATACTCCCATGGCATAAAAGTCAACTCACCTTTGGACAGCAGCACTTACTATGCCATCCTCTAGTGTGCCAAAATAAAACATGGCTTCAGGCATACCCTGTGAAGCCTGAATGCTGCAGTGCGACTTATGAGGATAACCCGTTTTGACAGGTAAAGACCTCTCTTTTAAATATTAGTAAGTCACCTCTATGTAGGCTTTGTAGCCAATGAGGCAGGGTGCATAGAGTGAGATATGTAGAATATTAATGCTACCATGTTCCTACTCTCACTGTGGCAAGGCTAGCTGTCGTCTGCAGAAAACCAGAGTACAGATTAAACTACTAATACTGTATCACAAGAATGGGATCAGCTAGGGAAATAATTAAATAACTATTTACAAAAGTTATTAAAATCCAATTCAATGGTGATGTCAGATTTTTAATACATATAAAGGAAAAATGACTTTTAGAAAGTTTTGCTTTACTCCAGTTAACTGTCAGACAGCTAATTAGCATAAGCTACTGCCAGCTCTTAGCTTGTGCTCAGCCTTGAAGGTGTAATATAGGTATGAAATGCCTACCAGGAGCAAACATTGGATGGGAAGATGGGCAGAGATGACTCCTCTGAACTCCACAGAATATTCAGACTGGAGCTCTAGGCATCCTGTGACATCACACTACCAAAACCTGTTTGACATGTCTTTTGAGAGATGAGGATGCCTAGCAAAATCTTGTGGATCCACTGTCTGGCTGCCAAAGGACCCTGCTCTGTTTTTATTCTAACAGACGTCTATGGGTTTGAGTTGTGTGTAGAACCTACTTCAAATTGGATGTTAGAGTTAGATGTGGGGGGACACTAGGATTACCATAATCTACTCTCCACACACACTCACACAGCCCTCAGAGATCAATTTACTGACCACATCTTTCTAGTGGTTGTACTACACTTCGCACAAGACTTTGCAATCTTAAAAATTCCCTAACATATGGTATTTTGGTCCCGTTTGCAGTAGGGCTGCCAGGAACTGCTGTAAAATTGGGTAGGGTTACCCTGGGATCTTTTATCACATTTGTAAGTGAGGGGCCAGGAGTCACCCCCACCTATTGGCTACTGCTAGGCATAAATGTGGAATATTCGGTGGACTGACGTGCGGAAAGGGCCATTGGTGGTTCTTTGGAGTAAGTGTGACCACAAGACAACATTCCCACAAAGGTCCCCGGTTCAGAGAAGTACTTTTGAACTCGTAAAAAGGATTCCTCTTTGCAATTATTGGAGAGTGAGTATCTGGAGAATTTCCATCTTTTAATTGAGGCAAACACCCGAGCAGGGGTGAAGACCAGAAAGACAAGGGATCCATACCCTGACGAAGACCATTGTGACTCGGATGGGCATGTAGCATTGGCCAAAACATGTTGGTTCCTGCAGTGGGAATATAGGGGCATTTACCTCCCCTGAAAATCCCAATGCTTATTGGGGATACATGAATAACGGCAAATTGTGGTTATCCCCTTAGATAGTTTTAACCAGACCTATCTGCACCTTTTGATCTCTTTTTGAGTGAATACTTTTTCCTTCGTTTAGTTTCCTTTCTTCTTTCTCACTAACTTCCCTCACCACTCTTCCTCATTAAAAAATCGTGCACCGTCCAGTGTGTTGGTCTGCGCCTGGACATTTGATGCAGCCCTATGATGAAGCATGACACTGCAAAGTGTATGAGGGCAATATTAAGAAAGGCTATGTCTTTTCCTTTGCCTCTAATATTTAATTGTGTAGTTATCCTATTGGACGGTATAACAATGGATGGATTTCCTCCCCCTTCCTCTGTGGGTACCACTTTGTTACTTTCAGTCCTTCTCTCCTGAGTGAGTTTGCAGTTTTGGTAGGGGAGTCAGAGAAGGGTCATTCCCTTGACTCTTCTTTTTGTGAGATAGAATAAATGTGGAATACCCAGACACAGTCTTCAGAACTCTTTCTGGACATGCAGAGATAAATGCATAGATAAAGGGCGATATGATACCACATCAAGGGGATCCCTGTCAGGTTTCAAGATGGTGATGATTATGGCTACTGAAACAGAGGGAGGGCGTGCATTTGCCTCTTTAGATGACAAAAACACCTCCACTAGTCAAAGTGTAAGTATGTTGCCATACCATGGGCAACGTCAAACTCCTGGCCAGACCAGTGCTGCCCTTGGTTTTACCAGGGGCCAGGACCTCGACTGCACGACACAGAGCACTAACCTTTTGCCTCTCCTGGGGGCAGGGGGGCTACATGGAGCAGAAGTACTTGTTATTGCCAATTCCACTCCCAAACCAGACACATGCAGTGAACCTGAACACTAAGGCATAGGGAAAGGGGGGGTGGATGAGAAGAGAGAGAAAGTGGTCCTTCTCCCAGGCTCCTGCATTGTTGCATCACCGGGTTTAGTCTTGTCTGTCTAGGGTTGTCACTTGTGGTCTGAAGACAGCTTCTGTTAAGAACAATCAAACAGTTAGTGAATGACTGGCATACTCTCATATGCGACACTCCCCTGTTCTTCACAATTTGTTGATACGGAATGTTTCTTTTCATTTACCTGTTCTTGGAAAGAATGACATACAGTTAAGTCTTTTAACACAATCCCTCTAATATTCCTTTAACCTAGTGTATTTTGCATAGTTTCTAATTACCTGTTATTTTCACAAGATTATCTTAAATTCTTTATTGCAAATAAATCTGCATACCACTTTGGCGTGCACAGTTGTCAAAGTCATAAAATCGTTTCCATGAGAGTTGGAAGATCAGGATTCTTCGTTATTAACCTTTTGTTACCAGATGCATTATTGGGAACACATTTCTCAGTCTTAAGCCCTTACCAGTTCCTATGATTTTTCATTGTGCACAACATTACTAACAAAATGTTTCTAATTAGATTTTACTTGTTTTCTACTTACAGGTTTTGCATTCTTTAGATATTCATGCAGGTAAGTGTCATTATGACATCGTTTTTAAGTAACTTCTCTACATAAGGTGCGCAATGGAGTTTTCCTTGTTTTGATTAAACTTGACACTAGGACTCACATCCCTTTTTTCTTTTTCTAACAGGTTTGCAGTGCACAGCTTTCTGTCCTCATTGCCACAGGTAAGTGCTTGTCAAGATCTTCTTACACGCTAAATCTGGGGATCTCCTGCTTCTCAGGAAATCTGGATATCAAGCAAGGTTGGTAGTTTTGAGTGTGGCTGATATACTCAAACCACACCCAAAATAGCAGCCAGGACAGGGAAAGTTCTCAAAATCCTGCAAGATTTAGGGATGATGGGCCCATAGACGGGACTGCCCGACAGGTTATGGGTGGTCCAGCACCACGAGGCATTATGATGCAACAGCTACCTCGGCGGTTGCAATGCCTATACTTTGCATGGCAGCGGGAGCTGCTGGGTGCAGCACCCACCGCAATACAAAAATTGGACACTTTACATATCTCTGCACTATGTGGCAGGCACCATGCAAAATCCAACCGGTATATTACGATGAGGCGGCATCATAATTAGGCCGACTATTTTTACAAACAATATTAATGACTTGTATATTTAAAAAAAATCAATATTACTTACCTTAAAATCGATATTCTCGGCAATGATATTCTTGCACTCGATATTTCCATTCCACAATATTTTTCACTCAATATTATGATCACTCAAAACTTTTAACTCGATATTCTGTCTCACCACCCTTATCAGCTCTGGGGTGTGGTGTGCATCACTTCTAGTGACTGCATTTAGCCCACTGTAGTCCCCATAGAATATAAGTTCAGGTGGGACACCTGGATGGGCAGCCTTGAGATTAACACCAAGGGGCGGGACCCAGGGCTGTTTGAGGGTTCCATAACCCCTAACACCAGCATCTTGGAGACTTCTTCCCCAATGCTAGCTTTCACTTTGTCAGACAACCTGTACATTTTGTTCTACACAGGTGTGCTGGCCCCAATATCAGTATCATGGGTGCACTATGTAGTGAGTCCTGGGGTAAGGGAGAACAAAGAGGCAAACTGCTCAGCAACTGGCAGCAGTCTCGCTGTTGATCTTGGGTCAGTGTAGGGAAGAGGCTGACACCCTCCACTGACCCACACTGCTGGTCGGGAAGAGATTCACTCTCCTCTTTCACCCTATCATCAGTAACCAGAAGCAAGGTATACTCAGACTTCTCAAAGTGGGGCTTGAGGTGATTAACATGCAGGACTCTATAGGTGTTCTTTAGAGGCTTGATGTCAAGCAAGTAGGTGACATTATGTTTGCACTCCTTCCCCTCATAAGGTCCAGACCAGTCTTTCATATTCTCCTGGTAAGATTCCAGATACTCCTGTGTGAGTTTCCGGAAGCAGGTTGTCTGATTGTGCAATGCCAGCATGTAGCTCGTTACATCCTGGAGTGGATTCTTGGGAGCTTACTTTCAGCCTTCCTTAACCAAACTGAGAGGTCCTCTCACAAGGTGCCCATACAGACTTCTAAAGGGTTAAAGCCAAACCCCTTCTGTGGTATCTCCTTGTAGGCGAACAAAAGACATGGCAGGAGGACAGCCCACCTATGCCTCATGGGTTCGGGTAGACCCATAATCATGCCTTTGAGGGTGCGTTTTACCCTTTCAACCAACCCATTGGTTTGGGATTGTTAGGAGTGATGAACTTGTAGGTTACCCCACACTCCTTTCACATGGTTTTTATGTATATGGGCATGAAGCTGGTACCCTGGTAACACACCTCCTTGGGGAAAGCCAGATGGGTTAAGATCCCATCAGTGCCATGGCCTTGCCTGGCCAGTCACTGACCTCAGAGGGGGTAGCTTCTGAGCACCGGGAGACATGGCCTACCAAAACCAGAACTAATCTGTTGTCCATGGCTGTCTTGGGGTCCAGAGGCCCAAAATTGTTGATGTACATCCTCTCAAAGGGGGTGCTAATGACTGGAAAAAGTTGAAAGAGGGCCTTGCACTTCCCCCTGACTTGCCACTCACCTGGCAGGTAGGTTAGGACCTACAGAATGCATCTGAGGCCTTCCGCATCTGAGGCCAATAAAAGTGGGTGAAAAGCCTGTCAAAGGTCTTATCTTGCCCCAAATGCCAGTGGCACATCATGAGCCAGACCCTGTGGGAACACACATGTTGCACCAGGCTCAAGAGCCTTAGCCTTCGGATCATTCTCCCAGTAAATCGTGCCAGAGGTATCACCTGCTGCCTGGGCCTCAGCCTGCAGCTGAAGACCCACAATAGTACGGCACTCCTTCTGAGTCTTGCAGAACTCCTCCCTGGAGGGACCTCTTGTTGCTGTCAGTTGTTCAGCTCAGGCAGGTTCCCCATTTCGGCTACATCCTTCCCTGTAAGAACTGGGGCGTCCCCCTCAGGGTCAGCCTCCTTCCGGACCATAAGAGTCTCAGGAGTGGGTTATGTTGCCAGGTCGAAATGGCAGTTTAAAACTGCACACACAGGATCTGCAGTGGCAGGCCTGAGACATGTTTAAAGGGCTACTGAAGTGGGTGGCACAATCAGTGCTGCAGGCCCACTAGAAATATTTAATTTACAGGCCTGGTCAATGGTAGTGCACTTTACTAGAGACTTATAAGTAAATTAAGTATGCCAATTGGGGATAAGCCAATGTTACCATGTTTAGAGTACAGAGTACATGCACTTTAGCACTGGTTAGCAGTGGTAAACTGTGCAGTTTCCTAAAGCCAACAAAAAGGAAGTCAGCAAAACAGGAGGTCAGAGGCAAAAAGATGGAAAACCACGCAGAGGAGGCAGGTCTAACATGTGTTTTTAATAGTGAATATTGTCGTGCTAACATGAGGGTTACTTTGCCTCCCCAGGTTGTTTCTGTTTGTCAAACCATTGCGCAACGCACATAACATCCCCGTAATGCCTGCTCAGCTAAGGGGGTTGTACTTAAGCCAATTAGCACATGTTTTGCCCCCCCCCCCAGCTTGTTATTTGTTTATTTATTTATTTATAAAGTTTTATATAGCGCGAACTTGACCCAAGAGGGTATCAGAGCGCTTTACATTTAGGATCGTTGCGTTACAAGTTACAACAGATACAAAAGCATAGCAATGAACAGTACACATAAAACAATGTTACAGTAATTCGAATGAGGTAGGGGAGGAAGGAGTAATAGTGGGGAGACGAGGAGGAACAATGCCCAATGTCCGGCTGGGTAGGTGACGGTCAAGGGGGAAAACCAGGGCCAGACTCCTCATTAGCAGTCAAGCAACTCCACTGGTCATCAGCCATGTTGCTCAGGTCTCAGTGTTTCAGGAAAAAACAGTTTTTAGTTTAATTGATTTGCGAAGGTTATATAGCTCTATCTAGACCCGGAGGTATCAGAGCGCATAACCAGGGGAACGTTGCATTACAAGATACATCAAAAGGAGCATAAAGCGCTTGCTAGACCGGTAGGTATCAGAGCGCTTTAACAGAGGAAGATTGCGTTCCAAAGTACATCAGTTACAATGGCGTAGAAAGGTACAGTAAACAAACAACGAGGTTGAGAGAATTTATAGGAAAAGGAGGGAAGGAAGGAGCCTTAGCAGGGAGACGAGGAAGAACTGTGTCCAAAGTCCGGAGAGCCAAATAGAGAGGGAAAGGGGAGAGGTGGAGTGAGAGGGGAGAGGACGAGGGGGAAAAAGGAAATGAGATAAAGGGAAAGTCAGCCCAAAGACAGTGTGGGTAGGTGACGGCTAGGGAGATAATCCAAGGCCAATCTCCCCTATAGCTTTCTAGGAAGCTCCAACGGGCATCGGTCAGAAAAATGCAAAAAGGGGACAAAGAAAAGGCAGAAATGGCAGAAAACGCAGAGGGGGGAAGGCGAGACGAGGGGAGGGCGAGACAGGGAGAAGGGGAGAGGCAGTTTCCAGTGTCCAGGTGCCTGCAATGAGTCTGTGTCCTTGGGCCCAAGCAAGTCAGTGCCCTAGTTTTGCTGGTCAGGATAGATTCATTGAGGGAGTGCGGCGCAGCCCCAAGTGCTCCCTCAAACAAAGAAATTGTTTGTGACCTCATAGGCTCCTCTGTAACGCATAGCGTGGCAGCCCAACAATCTGCTGTGTGGCTGTAATGATCTGATCTGCACTGCTTCTTCTCTCAATGCAGGACCGTGTACCTCATCCACTCTTCCACTGATTCTGAAAAGGGAGGGACGGTGCCATTTTGGAGACAGACGGGGCGCCTCAGGGTCTCCTTCCCCACCACTCAGCAATCGTCAACAGTAGGTGCCTATATCACTATATCGATTTTCTACCGCTGTGAACAAGGCAGCGAGTCAGGAGCTGGGGGGAGTGTCTCTCAATCGAGTTCAAGCCAGACCACCATCTTAGGTTCAGGCATGGCGTATAAACTCTCGTCACAACAGTGACTTTCAGCCCTCTCCCACCCTGTAAATGTTTTGTTGGGATTATATCCCAACGAAACCAAGTGCACCATTTCCCCCCCCCCCCCAGACTGGAGTAAGCGCCAGCACACACTTACACCCACACTCTTGGTGTTCAGGCTTAGGTCCTTATAGCAGATTTTATTTTCAGGAGCTACAGGTGAATCCTGTGTGCTCGGTGATCAGTTGTTAAATGTATCATTCAAGCGTTATGAATGTACGCTTTTGCCCTTCTACAGTATGCCCCTCAGTGTGACTATGAAGCTTAACATTAAATACTCACAAGACTTTGTTAATATCAGCTTGAGTATTGACTATTCAGCTAACTGCTGTGTGTAGAGAAATAATGGGTGTCTGCATTCTCTCTGACCTAATCAGTTATGCAAGCATCCTGCCTGCTTAATCACTTTCACTATGTTTCTTAGTGATAAATGCCTTATACTTATGATGTCTCCGTTGAGGACGTTTCGATGCACCAATAACAGTTTCAATATCTAGGGATTTCAATATATCTTCCAAGGCCACTAATCTTCTCTCCAATTCCTTTCGGATTCCAAATGTCATTCCCCTACAACTACCGCTCATTTTTCTCATGAATGCCTCTCATTCTTCTGTAGATTCTCTGGCAATGCCAGCATTCACCTTAAAAAGCTTTGAACCAGAGTTTCTTTTTATATGTCACATGAAGGAGGGACACAGGCTGCAAAGTCTGCATCAGGATTATGGTTGGGACGGTGCCCCAAGCTACTACCGATTTCAGGGGGCCATGATCCGAGTCCATTTTACTTAAATATTCTGAGTGAAGGATTTCCCCTCAGAATCATGGCTGCAAGAAAATAAATCAAACCTTGTGGGTGGTGCATGGACATTAGAATAATACAACAATTCTCTCTCATTAGGTGTCATTGAGCACCACCTGTTAGTCATCTCCCAGCCCTCCAGCTAGCTGGTGAGTTTAGCGGCTAGCACGGCTGCCTGGGTACCCAGTAATATGGATGGATTCATTCTCGTTTGTGTTTTATATCTGATGAAACTTTTATGAACTTGTTTAAGGGGAGAATAAAGTTTCAGAAAATTAAAATTTGTGCATGGGGTTATGATGGTCAATTGATGAAAATGAATGACTATGCTCATGTAAGAGTTCAGGGATAGGATAACTACCAGGAAGATCTATGTATCAGTTAAAGAGGACAACTTTTTAGGCTGGCTTCAGCAGAAAGATGTGGGAGTATTTTTGGAATCTAGTACCCGACATCAGCTGCAGGTATGTCAAGTTGAGTTAGGTAGACTTTCTTGAGGTTTTCAAGATGAATTTGGGATAATTGAAAGCATATGTGTACAAGACAAAACGTGTAAAAAATGTGCTTCCACTGGTGCTGAAGCTCAGAAGATTGCAAATAAGTGTGCAATCTGTTTGCAACTCAGTTGTGAGTGATGTGGTGGCCAGGCAAGCCAATGGTGACATCCTTTCTTGTGTGTACCTAGGGGAATTTAAAAAGGCAGTGGTTGTATTCAGCTATCCATTGCCTAACATCTCAGGAAGTATGTAGGTATTTTTGGAGCAAGTGTGTTCACTTCATTTGATTTAGTGTCAGCATACCATCAGGTATACCATCAGGTTTATAGACCCCATAGTTGCTTATGAGTTCATGAGGATGGCATCTGGTTTAGATTATGTGGTCTTTATTTTTTATGGAACAATTCTGCTTATTAAAGCCTGCCATGTGTAATACATGACTGTTCACCTACAACCGATGGCCGGCAGCGTTAAGAAATATAGTTAGCACATATAACACAGCTGAATGCCTATAACCCATTGGGCCGGCAGCATAAGCGAGCTATTTAAGGTCAGAAAAAACCAACCCATCAAACCACACACAACCCCCTGCTCCTCCATCCATCAACAAGTTTATGATCAGTAGGGTGGGCTTTGTGGCCCAATACATACAAGGAAAGGGGAAACAGCATAGCATTGAGAAAAACCTAGTCTGTGATAGGAATCTCATGAAGGATCAGATGCAGGAGCCGCAGGTAGTTCGTAAAAAGTTCGTTCCCTGAACTCAGAGGAAATGATTTGCATAAAGGGTGCCGATCCATCAGGATAACAGGTGCAGTTTGGGTCTATTTACAAAGACAGTTACTCCATCCCCAGGATGAACTATAGCATGTGTAACCAAGGTCTGATCAGGAATCTTACTGGTATCCCATAGAGAAAGAATCACCTGTTGTGCCATCCCCAGAGCAAGTGACATTTGTTTCCCCTGGGTGAAGCATAGAGGCTATGTCAGGGGGTTCGAGAGTCCAAGAATTGTTTATGCTGGGAACCTTTGGATGTAAGTATTAAAGGTGGTTTCAATGTCGGTTAGCACTTGGTCCCAGTACCGAGTGAGTTTTGGACAGTGCCAAAGAAAGTGGAGGAGGGTCCAAGTGTTACTGTATCTCAACCAGTACTCCTCTTAGAGCTCTGTGTTCCACTTGTGGATTTGCACCGGGGTCAGGGACCAATAAGAGACAATTTTTTAAGCGGTTCTGGTACTGGCCATGTTGTGTGCTGTCTGGTGTACCCTATAAAATTATCCTTCCATTCTTTGGTGGAGAGGGCCCGACCCAAATCTGTCTCCCAGTGTGTCTGCCCCTTGGACCTTGCCAGGGAGCCCTCCTTGCTCAGAACGGGAAACAGTTCAGTAATGAGAAGCTTATCGTCCATTTTAAGAAGTATCCACCTCTCATAAGCCGTCATAGATCGCCCCTCTCCATGCTTGTACTCCGGCGACGTCACCCAATGACACAGCTGCAGATATTGAATGCGATCGACGTCAGTCAAAGAATAATCAGCTTTGAGCTGATCGAAGGGGATAATTCTGTGTTGATCAAAGATGGGCTCTGTATTTTAGAGGAAAGGTTTGAAGGTTTTTAAAGGAGTAAACTATTGTCAGGATAATTAACTTATTTATGGCAAAACAAGAGAAGAACTTGACAGGAGAGTTGAGAGGGTATTAGAGAGGTTCAGTGAGTATGGCTTCACATTGAGAGCTGAGAATTGTTGATTTGGGAATTATGAGATAGATTTTCTGGGTCATCAAATTTGACAGTTGGGGTGAAGCCAAAGAAGGAGTTGGTGGAACCAATTTTGAAGTAGGAAATGCAGAGAAACGAGGAGGAATTAATTTACGGCACAATAACATTTTATATCCAGTTCATTGAGAGGTTAGTGGATAAAACTTACAACACGACAAGACTGTTAAGTAAAAAAGTTGAGCTTCTATGGGATAACAAGTATGTAACTCTTAAAATTTTGTTTGTAAAGGAGGAGTTTGCAGAAGCCCCTGATCTGCAGGTTAAAAGAATCTGTGTGTCGTCAGTATATGAGACAACCTGCCCTCCAAAAGATTCCATCAGGATAGCAAAAGAAGACATACAAACATAAAACAATGTTGGACTAAAGGCAGAGCCCTGGGGAACACCCAATTTTAACGGTTTGGAATCCAAAGCTAATGGCGGCATCCAAACCGATTGGCATCTGCTCAACAGAAAAGAGCCCAACCAGGCCAAGGCAGCCCCACCTACCCTGATGTTCTGCATACTTTGCAACAGGATATGGTAGTAAACCGTATCAAATGCCACAGATACATCTAGTAACAATAGGTCAGCTTGCTTCCCATTATCCCTGCCCAATTTGATAGTGTCAGAGACCTCCATCAAAAACAATTCAGTGCTGGATCCCAGGGGAAAGCCCGATAGTGATGGATGCAGCAACTAATACTCACTGTATTCAGTTTCTTCTCTTGACAGTGAGCTGTATTGTGACCCTGTGATGCAGTGCCATCCTGCATCAAATAGTCCAGTCCTTCTACTAACCATTCTGATAGAGATGAGTGTTCTCACCCTTTCTAATCCCTCTTCCTATTCTCTTCATCACCTTTTTAGAGTCAAGTGTTTCCTACCTTCCTGGAACATGATACAGGAAGTGAGACCACCTAAAAGGGGAGAAATTGGGATAAGAGAGTCATGACCGAAATGCAGAAAAGTTAAAAGTCTATAGCAAGCATTATAGTTGTTGTGCAAACTTCAGCTGGGGGTTAATTTATGATACAATCTGTGAAGATTATTTCCCAAGGTCTTGTATGTATTCATAAGTAGGCCAACTTCCCTTCTAGTGTTACTGTTAATTTAAGTGCAGGTTTCACAAGAGGTGACATATCTCTTGATAAATATTTTGATAAAGATCTGGCCATCTAAATCTTCTTACTAGGTCTCCTGTAAGCCTTCTGCATTTGTGCCCAGAGATACTTGAATCATGACACAATTGCATAATAATTTTATTAAGATCTTTAACTGGAAGGAATAATTTGTCTTGAAAAAAGATTAGTCAAATGAAGATCTTAAACTGTGTCTATGGAAATTGATCACTAAAATAATAGTAATATTGAATAACCTCAGTATTTTCATGTACCTCCTCTGAGACGGAAGAAGCCAGGAGAACTATGATGGTTTGAGGAGGAAGCATCTTTTCAGTAGAACCAGTACATTTTCTTTCAGGATACTGACGAGATACGCAATCAGCTATTATGTTCTAAGTTCCTGGAATATATGTTAATATGAAATTGTATGGTTGAAAAAAGGCCTGCTAGCTTGCCTCATATTCTTGCATTCTGCCTATTGTAGAACCTGAATATTTTGATGGTCTGTTCAAATAGTCACTAAAAACTGAGACCTGAATAAGAAATTTCTTCATTATATGAAAGCCACTTTGATAGTTAATAGATCCTTCACGAACACTGAAAATGTGCACTCTGCTGGAGTAAACTTTCAAGCATAATACGTTATTGGGTGTTCAATTGAATATTGGCTCCTTAAATCAGAAGTGCTCCAGTTGCCCTACCAGAGGCATCAGTTTTACGGAAAAGAGGTTGTAGCACCTACAGTGTTGTTAAATAGGGACTTGCATAAATTTCACTTTCAGTTTCTTGAAGGCAAGGGTGGCTTGAATAGTCCATTAAAATGTCGTATTCTCTTTGAAAGATCAGTATTGGGCGTAACAATTTCAGAGACATTCTGAAAAGATTTATGATAATTATCAGCCATACCAAGGAAACTCAGCTTTTCTTTATTAAAATTTGGAATTGGCCATTCAAGAATTGTTTTTACTTTTTGAAGGTTTCATGGCTATTGATTAAACTGAATAAGCATACCCCAAGTATTGAAATGATGTCTTCTCAAACAGGCAATTTTCTAGTAGTTTAGGCCTAGATGTATCAAGCCTTTTTGCCTTAACGAATCGCAAACGGACATTTTGCATCTTTTGGGATGTATGAGAAATTAGCAAAATAAGGAATCGCAAAAAATTACGATTCCTTATTTTGCTTAAGCATTTAAGGAATCGCAATTTTGCGATTCCTTAAATGCCATGTATGAAGCAATTTCAATTTGCGAATTCAGGTTAAGAAATCGCATATTAACACCAATTTCAGGTTGGTGTTAATTTGCGAATTCCATTCAAAATTCACAATTAAGCAATTTTGAAGGTGGCATGTGGCACACATACATGCCCATAGGGCATGTATGTGGGCCATATGCACACACATGTAAGTTTCAGGGGTGCAGCAGGGTGTCCATGAGACACCCCTGCACCCTTGCAATAATTCTCAAATTGCGATTAGCAAATTGCGAATTCGCAATTTGAGAATTATTTCACAATCATTCCTATGGGCCTCCTGGCCCATAGGAATGTATGGGAAATTATTCCTTATTTGCGAATTTGCAACTTGCGAATTCGCAAATTAGGAATAATAAGGAATCGCAAAAAAAAAGCGATTTTAAACATACATCCCATTTTGCTATTTCTTAATAGCGATTCGGTAAAAATCGCTATTAAGAAATCGCAAATGGGAACGATGATACATCTAGGCCTTAGTGTCTTAGACATAATAACACTTTTTTAACTGTACTATGCATGTTCACAAGGATTTTTAGAGGACACCAGAATATCTTCTAATCTGTGGTGTGTTACACTGTGTGGTAGTTCAAACTCACCACGTAATACACTTAACAATCCCCTTAGGCCCCTGGGATTTGTATGCCTAGCTCAGCTCAATCCGGAATAGCTGTGGCACTGAACAGCAAGGCTTACACAGAGGAAAAAGTGTGAAGCATTTAAACAGCACCAACACAATTGCAGAAGAAATCGACACGTCACTCATGAAATCAACACTTTATAAAAGTACTAGCAGCCCGCCCGACGTTGTCCGGGAATGAATTGCTGCCGGCCAGTAGTATATTGTTTTGTAGGATTTCGTTTTGATAGCATTTCTTATCTGTGACAGGCCTGTGAAACGCTCTGATTCACAGTGCACTGCTGATGCACTTAAGAGTGTGCGTTCAGTAGTGTGTGAATTCGAGTTTCCCTACTTTATTTTTCCTTGCATTATTATATAGCGCGAACTCGACAACATGGCATGAGCACAATTTACATTACAGAAGAACACATTCATTTGTGGTAGGCACGGGGAGACAAAGCGATTTGTCTGGAATCCCAGGATGTTGAGCTGATGCCGAGATTCGAATGTAGCTCCCCAGCTCTAAAGTTCGCAATTCTAGAACTTGTGGCGGGAGGTGTGTCTAAAAGTGTATGTCGGTGCTGGCCATCAATGAGAGACCTGTGCATTTTTCAAATGGGTGGTGAAAAAATATGAGTATGTTGCTGGAGATGTGGGCCGCCGTGACACCAATGTACTTACCCGGGGAGGGTAAACACCCATTATTCCGCAACTTTCTTTCCGCATACCATCCCTCCGCATGCTTTCATTACGAAAGTACCATGACTCCGCAATGCCATTTTAACGCATAGCATTACATTTTATATGCTTTTACCACGCATACATTTACAACGAAATTCGTTGTAAATGCATGAATGGTAAAAGTATGCCTTTTTTAATGTTTGGATAAGGTAGGTATGGGTATGGGGT
This sequence comes from Lissotriton vulgaris, assembly GCF_964263255.1. Taxonomy (NCBI): domain Eukaryota; kingdom Metazoa; phylum Chordata; class Amphibia; order Caudata; family Salamandridae; genus Lissotriton; species Lissotriton vulgaris. The sequence continues at coordinate 51,453 of NW_028248781.1, read as the reverse complement.
ATATGTTTTGGGGTACTAAGGTATATGTTTTGGGGGGTTGGGTATTTTAAGGGTTCAGATATAGTTTTGGGTTATGGGGTACAGGGGTAGTAGGGTTTAGGGATAGGTATGGGTTTGGGGTATAGGGGTATTTTTAGGGTTCGGGGTAGGTTTGGATTTTGGGTTACAGGGGTATTTTAAGGGTTCAGGGCTAGGTTTGGGTTTTGAGGTACAGGGGTATTTATAGGGTTCAGGGCTAGGTTTGGGTTTTGGGGTACCAGGGTATTTTTAGGGTTTAGGGATAGGTTTTGGTTTTGGGGTACAGTGTATATTTATAGGGTTAAGATGGGTTAGTGTTTAAGGGTGTTGGGGTATTTTAAGGAGTAAGGGTGGGTTATTATTATGGGGTGCAGGTGTATTTAAAGGGAGCAGGGTGGGATTAGTTTTTAGGGTGTAAAGGGTAATAAAATAAAATAATAAATACAAATAATATAAATAATGCAATTTAAAAGAATAAATGTTTTAATAAAAAAAAATGTGTACATATATATATATGTTTATATATATATATATATATATATATATATATATATATATATATATATATATATATATATATATATATATATATATATATATATATATATACGAAAGGGTTCCCAGCCAACATCCACGCCGGAACCACACAAAGAGACTCGCACTCCAGGGTCTGTGTTTTCAGATGTTTTTAATGGCGACGCGCTTCGACCAAACGGTCTTCTTCCAAAGCCAACCATGAGTAAACAAAATCACCATTTTATGCACAAAGTGTTTCACACATTAAAGAAAATAGAGGTAGGACTGCTCCATTACTTGGAACTACATTTTAAGTAAACTACCATGAAGGTAGAAGACAGACTCTGTCAAAACGGTCTCAAAACATAGAATAGAGTTAATGATGACAGTGTTTTAAATAAATATATACAAGGCACAGATTAAATAATATAAATTAAATCACTATGCTGTTAATGGTGATTTTACAAAATATTGTGTGCAACAAGATATGGGCTACTAATATGCCAAAAAAAAACCAGTTCATTTTTACTGCACCTATCAAACATGTCATTTCAAAATACTTTTCTAGACCGTTTGAAACAATCATAGTTTCATTTTGTTCGCACAGTACTGTAAATTATACCATCACGGCCAAGTGGCCTAATTCACAACAACGTTTGAGAATTTTACATCACGGCCAAGTGGCCAAATAATAATGTCGTGAATACTCCAAATGGGTAGTCTAGGTTGTTCATAACAATTCAATTTAGCAGACGAACCTACTCTCTATTTAAGGTAAGACGGGGAAATGTCCCTTTATATATAGCGGGTGTTCCCCACGTTATATAGAAATCATTTCAAACAAACTAAAAAGTAAACAAAAATAAAAGGGTGAGGAACTGAAATACTTCTTTCAGCCCTGTGAGCTATAAAAGTGAACCCTGTGTTGTCTGAAAGCTTACCTAGCCAGGTATAACAAGGACAAGCACAATGGTGTGAATGTGAAGAAATAATAAAATCAATGGTATTAGCACGGATACCCTCATTCGGATAGGGGACATATCATTACACATGATAGATTGTATCATAGTATAAAACCCGACATTTCAGACAGATTGGGCCAAGTAAGGTAACTCAGAACCCATTTGGGATAAAAGGGTACAGATGTCATTGACCCACCTGTGTCAGAGAAGGCCCTCTCTGAGCAGGTTAGTGAGGGAAGGGGGGGACAAACACAGACACCAGCGAAGGGGGATCTGGGTAACAGAGGGAGTAAGGACACAGTTAGAACTGGTGCAGGGTAAAGGCAGATCTTTCGGCTCAACATAGGGTCTTAGCCAATATGCACATACAGTTCTTCATCTTCGTTCAGACCAAAGGGGTTCATCGAATCCAGGCGGATGATATAGCGGGATTCCAGGACACGTAGTTGTTTGAGACGGTTACCCCCTCTGGGGTTTGCTGGGACCCTGTCGATGCCAAAAAAGGAAAATTGGTTAACATCACTGTTGTGAACACGAAGCCAATATCTAGCAGTTGCATAGGTCAAATCAACATTTTTGATAGCACGCATGTGCTCAAGGATCCTCTTTTTTATAGGGAAGATGGTACTGCCTACATAGAGCCTAGAACATGGACACATGATTACATAAACACAGTGATCGGTATTACAGTTCATGAATTTCCTTATACTCTCAGTTTTTCCCGTGGGGAGTAAATAGGACTTCACATTCCGACTGGTAGCACAGGCTTTACATTTGCCACATTTATAGAACCCTTTTTGTTCTTTGAGCCAGTGTTTCGTTTTTATTGGGCTCTCAAAGTTACTCCTGACAAGCATGTCTTGTAGAGAACGTGCCTTCCTGTAACTGATCTGTGGTGAGCTATTGATCAATTTCCCAATGGTCGGATCACTTTTCACTATGTGCCAATGTTTCTTGAGGATACCTCGTATGCTGCCTGCCTCAACATTGTATGATGTTATCATCCTAACATTGCTGGACCCAGAATTCTCAAGGTGTTTGTTAACCTTCTTGGTTAAAAGTGATGCCCTATTCCTTGTTTTCACTTTTTCTTTCGCTGTCATAAGTGTCTGGTCTGAGTAACCCCTGGCTCGGAACCTTTGAATCATGTTACCTTGTGCCCTTTCAAAGTTATCATTGGTGCTGCAATTTCTTTTTGCCCTTAAAATTTCACCATATGGGATGCTTTCTTTTAAGCTGTTAGGATGATGGCTTCTAGCATGTAAAATGCTATTACCCGAAGTGGGTTATTATTATGGGGTGCAGGTGTATTTAAAGGGAGCAGGGTGGGATTAGTTTTTAGGGTGTAAAGGGTAATAAAATAAAATAATAAATACAAATAATATAAATAATGCAATTTAAAAGAATAAATGTTTTAATTAAAAAAAATGTGTACATATATATATATATGTTTTTATATATATATAATATATATATAGATATATATATCTATATATATATATATATATATATATATATGCAGAAAAATCCTCAAACTTCCACACCAACGGCGCGGCGAAAGAAGAAGACAGACCCCACGGCTTCAGGCAAGATGTCGCTTTATTTAAAACCTTCCTGGCGACGCGTTTCGAGTAGCTAGTACTCTTGTTCACACACCATTCAATGAGTCAGCCTGTCATTTTTAAAGCTAGTTTTCCCTGCCCCTCCTATGGGCCACACCTCCTAAAGTGCATCACATGATTTGTTATGGCATAGGCATAGAAAAGGTACATATATTGTAACGGAAAGAAAAACAGGCTGCTATACACTTTTCTTGTTGAAAAAAAGGTTACATTTTGCCCGAAATACTGCTGTATAAAAAAATATTTTTTTCATATATACATATTGTATCATTTTTCATGATTTTACAATGCTAAAATATCACAATATAAAAACATTTGTTGATTCCGTTAATAACTATTGCACATATATATACACCTTCATACAAACATATATTTGATGTTTTAATAATGTACTTTTACAATGTATATGACTTTACCACACATGCATTTGCGTTATAATGGCATGCGTGATAAAGTCATATGCGTTGTAAAAGTTTTAGAAATGATGTCTTTGCGGAGTAATAGTCCCGCATAATAAAAATTGCGGAGTGATGGTGTGCGGGATGTTGGTTTGCGGAATATCATCACATATTCCCGGGGAGGGATAGTCCCTTTCTTGCAATTTCCGTGGAGGCGGGCCTTGTGTCCGGATGTGCCTGGCGCGAGGCCTGTGCGCAACAGAAGTGGAAAATCTCCAGTGTGCGCTTCAGGCGTCACCGGAAGTTAAGACGAGAATACATTTCCTGCACAATGGCCCCTGTTTGTGCTCCTTCTGGCCCTTGGGAATAGCGCCATGCCTGCCCTTCATACAGTAAAGCAGGTGCACGTCACTGGGAGCGCGGGGCAAGCACACCCAGAGCTGGAATGTACAGAACCTGGGAAGAAAAAACAATGAAAAATTGGGCACAACGCTCGCTTTTTTTCCGTAATCCCGCGCCCCGCACACGCCCACGCCCCTAGCAAACGCCCACAGCACACGATATGAGACATGGCATGAAAGGCGGAACGCCCCCCAGCACACGCCCACAGCACAACGCAGACACGCCCACAAGGGACTACTTTGCTGGCACAGTTCTTTTATCTTTTAAATGTATATGGTGGGCTTCTGCATAGCCTATGTCCTTCTGCTGCAACTGCCCTTTCCAACGCTGTATTGGGTATTGTGATTGGTGCTGTGGTTCCTGAGATTACCCGCTTCAAAGGTTTGGGCTCTCTCTTTATTACATTAGTATAGAATAGATTTCATAGGAATGTAGACACTAGAACGGAAACGATTTATCATAGGGTTCCGGAGAAATAGAGTTTACAAGCAATAATAAATCAATGTTATTTCACTCAACCTCAAACAAGCCTTGGCAAAATAAATGAACTGGACACTTTGAAACTATTTCTAAGTCAATGCAGTCGGCAGTGAGCTACTGACCAGTTGCCTTCACAGGAGAAGCAGTCCTTTATCAGTTCCAGGCACTTTATGAGCAAGGGAATGCAGCATTCTGCCCCTCCCAAGATGGCGAGACCCCTTTCCTGGTGTACAGACCTCTCTAGCCTGGGGTGTGGCTACCTCAGGGTTACATGCCTCTGGGAAAACCAATTTGACAACTGGTTTCCCCTCTGTGCCCCGTGCCAGCCTGTCTACCTCAACAATAGAGCAACCCTCCCCCTGGTGTCCACATCTGGTCTTCAAAGGCGGCTTCATCTGACTTCATGCAGGAAGGAGGGGACACCTCCCCGGCCTGCAATCCCTCATTGTCTCTCCAGGAGGGCATGAAGCAGTCTTGTGATGCAGGCTCCACGTGTGCCAGGGAGACACAGAAGTTTTAAAGGCAAGAAAATGGCAGCTTTGCTGAAGCTGCACACTGCAACAGTTACATTCATTTTGGCTTGAGATACAAGTCAGGTTTAATGTAACAAGTTTTTTATATCTTGGAGGGCTCACTTTGGTCGAACAGTTCAGGATCGAGCACAGCTCAGGTGTAAGCATGTAACCCTGTACTTGCCAATTAGGCAACCCACGCTTTGCACAGTAAAAACTGTTGTTTCGCATGTTTTGCTTATAACATATGTTGCACCCTGCCTTTAGGGCTGGGTAAGCCTGACAGAGGGGTGTCTTACTCACATGCCCTGGAAAGTGGTGGCTTTGCCATTGCTGCCAATAGCATAGTCAGGCTAGCAGTGCATGACTGCTCTACCAGTTTGCAGTGGCGGACTGGGGGACTTGTTATACTTGGGGGAACTTTAAGAGTGGCATAATCATTTCTGCAATCCCTAGAGTACCCTTCTAACTTACATGCTCCTGGTACCATTTACAAGGGACTTACAGGTAAATTAGCCATTTCCAATTGGGTATATCCAATTCGACATACACTTTAGGGTCAGTGCACTGGCACTGAGGTCTGGTTAGCAGCTCTCAGTACAGTCTCAGAGTTGAAAACCAGCAGCATAATTCAAAACACTTGGGAGGGGACCACAATAAAGACGTATTCCCTTACAATTGCCACTTCGTGGAGAATGAGATCATAACAAATGGTTTTAATGAAGTGGTGGAAAACTGATGGGGCATTGTACAAGCAAAAGGCACCACAGGATAGTCATAAGGCTCCAAGGGTGTTTTAGAAGCAGTTTTCCACATATCTCCTGCCCCTACCCTGTAGTCTAACTTGGTAAAAAATCTTGCCCCTAGGTCTGCTTCAGAATATCATCTATTAGAAGCAGTGGATATCAATCCTTGATTGTGACTTTAAGGCATAAGGCATTTATAATCAACACAAGGTAGGAGTTCAGTTGAGTCCATTTTTGGCACAAAAACTAAATTATGCTCCTACTGGAGACATATATCGAACGATTAGACCATTCTTGAAATTGGCATCAAGTTATTACTTAAACACCAGTTTATCTGAAGGAGATAAAGAAAAAATACGCCCATCGGAAACAACTGCATCAGGAATCAGATGGATGTGACAATCAAAGGAAGAATGGAGTGGCAATACTTTTCATTAGGCTGAATTAAGATATTCCATTACTTCTGATAGCTTCAAGCGTAGATGTTAGTTGAGAAACACACATAGCATTTCATTTCTCAAATCTCGTCACAATTCTTGATAGGTGAAGGATGATTTAAAGTGCAGTATCGATACAATATTCTGATCCAGGGAAGAAGGGGCCTGTTGTAGACTTTGGTGGACAGGATTTTACTTCTGAGTAAAGCCCTGCGGGACGACCCACCTGGCAAATATTTTGATGTATGCCTGGCCAGTAGAGATTGCTTGCAGTTACAGGAAGCACTGTCAGAGCGGTTTCATAAATGCACTGAGAGTTTGACGGACGGCTCCATCAACATGACAGAGCCGTACATCAACCCTACAACATTTTGTTTCATTTTTAAGAAGAACAACCCAAAGTGGTGGATCATTTTGCAGCTTCCAGTGCCCGTGAAGCTGACAGTGAAAACTGACCATGTATTCAGCCACTCTAAATAGGATGGGCAAACTCATGGCCAAACCTCCGATGGTCCATACTCTGTCGGGCCATTGTATGTGCATGTAGGCCTTAGAGACGGAGTTTTTTCCGCTGTGTATATACTGACGTTCAGCCTGCCTCTAAATGAGGTGGGAGGAACTTTGGGGCATATTAAAATATATGGCAGAAGCCGTAAACCATACAATGTCACTGTGCAATGGGATTAATGCTGCATGTTGGAGTTGCCAAACGCCAAGGTGCTCAGTCAAGTGTTTTAATTTAAGACAGAAAGTCCATGATTGCGACAACTGTGGAGGCATTGAAAGTGTATATTAAAGGGATATGCACAGGTAAGCAACATTGGGGCCTCTTACACCTAGGAGTAACTTACTACTTTTTGATGTCACCGTTTCTAAGCATGGAATTACCTGTGGTAGACAATATATATCAATGTTTTGAAGTAGGCTCTACCCGAAACCCCTGTTTTGAAAATATTTTCAATTTTTCTGTTTTCAGGGCAAAAACTCTTTAAGCCCCCTAAGCCCCCCCCTTTGTAAACCTCTTTCCTCCCTTTACCTCTTCCCACCCCTGAAGCCTAAAAAACCCTTACTTCTCTTTACCACTACCCAAACCTGAACTCTAAAATCACCTTACCTACCTTTACCCCTATTTGTCCCTGAACCTTAAAAACTGCTCACCTCCTTTACCTCAGCAGGCCCATGAGCACTAAAAACCTCATGCTTTCCTGTACCGCCTTCCATCAGTGAACCCTACAATCATCCCTTTATCTCCATTTACCTCTGTGTGCCCCTGAACCCTAAAATCCCCTTACCTCCCCTGAATCCTAAAAGACCCTTACCTCACTTTACCTCTACAAACCCCTGACCCTTAAAATCTCTTACCTCCCTTTACCTTTACCCAACCCTGGCCCTTATAAACACCTTGCCTTAATTTACCTCTACTCACCCCTGAAGCGTAAAACCCCTTTAAAACCCTCTATACCTTAACCCACCCCTAAACCATAAAAATCCCCTTACAACCCTTACCAACCTGAGCCTTTATCCACCCCATATACACATAACTCCAAATTCCCTTCTTTTAAATGAGATAATTATCACATTTGAAAAAAATACTAACCCGTGTGGTAACGTACCACATTGTAAGCTACCAAAAAGGGGCTAGACTGGTAGTTACTTGGGTGGTATGTGTCTGCGTGGTAATATCCTGTGGGGTAAAGACCTCAGGGTAAAGACTGCATGCCATGATGGCTCCTCCACTATTGGAGTGGAGACCTCTGTATGAAGTAGGGACACTTCTGCAAACAGAAAGAGGCTTCTGCATAGAAGGGAATAGGCTAATTATATATCCTGACCTTAAAGAAATGTCTCTTTTTGTATGGTCTCCCTAGAGTTTTTCAACTGATGCTGCTGGTTTTTCGACTTGCTGACCAGACCCCAGTGACAGTACCTGACCCTAAACTGTATAGTGAATTGGGTGTACCCAATCGGAAATGGCTAACTTATCTGTAAGTCCCTAGTATACAGTACCCTGATAACCAGGGCATGCAAGTTAGAGGCATACCCCAGGGCTTGCAGCACTGGTTGTGCCACCTACCTAGGAGGCCCCCTAAGTAAACCGAGTCCCCTGGCCTGCCACTGGTAGAGCAATGGCAACTTTTCCTGTACATCTGTGTAACTCACACCTCTGGCAGGCTTACCCAGTCCTAAGACATGGGTTACAAATAACACGGGCATGACATGTATTTTACATGTCCTGACAGTAAACACGCAATACCACAGTTTTTACTGTGGAAAGACTTGGTCACCCAATTGATGAGTACAGTATTACATGCTGACCCCTCAGCTGTGCCAACTCCTGAAAGTTGTGACCAAAGTGGGCACTCCAAGGTATCGAAAAACTAAAAAAACTCATTATATTAAGCCTGGCTTGTATCTCAGCTCAAAATTAATGTAACTTGCTGCTTAGTGCAGCTTTTACAAAGTTGTCAACTTTTTGCCTTTAAAACTCCTATGCCTTCCCGGGCACACATGGAGTCTGTTCCATGAGGCAGATTTCTGCCCTCCTGGAGACACATTCCAACAACTCTCAGGAAGGAGAACAATGAGGAATTGCAGGTGAGGGAGGTTTTACCTCCCTCTTGCAGGAAGCCACTTAGGTCTTAGCCCCAAAGGGCAGGCTTCAGATGAGAAGCCGCCTTTGAAAAACAGATGTGTCAAAACAGGGAAAAGGGCTGCCCCATTGTTTTGGCAGACAGCCTGCCACAAGGAGCAGAGAGGGGAAACCAGTTGCCAAACTGGTTTTACCAGGGGCATGTAGCACTGAGGTAGCCACACCAAGAAAGGGGTCTCGCCACCTTGCGAGTGAGCAGAGTGGTGCATCCTGGGTTAGGCCAATGCCACACCCCATTGGAAGTGGTCTTCAGGTGGGAGGGAACCTGGTAGCCTATAGGCTACCAAATGCACCCTACCTTAAGGGCATTTTCCATGCATGAAGAGGGCTCTCCTGGCACCCAGACCTCATATCTTTACCAACTGGATGAAGGAAAGGAAGGAGGATTGCGCTGATGCACCAAGGGACCAGCAAAGAGAGGGTGCACCGAAGAGGACTGCCCCTGCTGCATCCCATGGATAACAAAGGAATGGACTGTGCCTGCCACATCCTGCTCAAGGGAGAAACCATCTCTAAGAGTCCAGAGGAGCCAAGAGTCTCCAAGGGACAGCTAACTGGCCTTCTGTTCGCAGCATAGGGACACAACTGCTGAAGAAGCCTGCAGGGGCAAATTGGTATGCCAAAGTCTTCAAGCTGCTATCGCAGCCACCGTACAGCACCAAGGCCCAAGGTTCAACACACAGAGTTGCACCCGAGAGCCCAGGAGTATTGTCAAAGAGCTGCGGGGATCCTCAGAATGTGAGTTATCAACCCAGGAAGGACTGGCCTGTGATTGAGACATTAGGGGACTGGTACTCCAGTGGCAAATGGATTTCAGCCAGGCCCAAGAGTACCTTGTGGTATGCCGACCCACCAACCAGGTGCCTGCGTCATCTTTGTGGACTGAGGAGCACCTGCAGGAGGACCCCCATCCACTGTGTCGTATTCACAGCATCCTTGGAGCATTATCAGTATCCTTCATCCCTTGCATCAGGACCATTCCATAGGAATCCATTAAGTGCCTGTAACTGCTTGAAGACTGCTTCTTGTGTGGAGGTAACTGTTTCTAAGAACCTTGCTAGTCCCCCCGGCTAGCTCCCTACTGGAGTTGGTCACCCAAAGTACTTTTATACGGCTGCATTGACACCTACCCAAGTTGTCCTTAAAAATGTTTCTGTCAAATTTGTTGAATTTGCCAGGGCTTGTTTATAGTTGAGTGAAAATACATTGGTTTATTAATCCTTGTAAAATCTATATCTCTGGAACCCTCCAGTGGATCTTTTTCATTCTAGTGTCTAAATTCTTATAAAAATACAGTCTATATTTACAAATTGGTTTTGGATTTCTTAAGTGTTGTGTAGATTTCTTCTTCAATTGTTTTGGTGCTGTTGAAATACTTTACACTAGTTCCTCTGTGAAAGTCTTGCTGCTTAGCACCACAGCTATCCAAGATTGAGCTAACGGGTTGACAGACAAAACTTACTGCTCCTAAAGGGGTTGGTAAGTATATTACCTGGTGATATTGCACAGCCACACCATATAATACACACTATTTCCTCACAGTGACCTGTAACACACTATTGACAGACATTTACTTTTTTTTTTCTTTTTTCCCAACTGTTTCCCCGATCCCCTCCTCCCCCCACCCTCCCAGGAACAGGCCCTAGAACAACGTAGCTAGTTCCCATCCAAACTTTCCCAAAACAAGAACTAATTCACTCCTATGTCCACCTGTAGTCATTGTGGTCGTGCCTTAAGGGCAATGGGGGGGGCCTAAAACCACCAGGAGACCACTCAAACACAAGACGTATTCATGCTTCAATCCCCTAACTGTACACTGTACCTCTGGCATACCCATTGTCTCCCACACAAAATGTCAGGCTATTGGATACTGGACGAGCGGATCACCATTGAACCCTTTCCCAATGCTCCCCCTTTTCAGTAAGCGGACACTGCTCTCTCCCCCGGTCAGCCCCCAACACCAAAGCTTCCCCCACTGCAGCTTCCCGAGCAGCCCCCCAAATCTCATTCGTCCATTAGTCCATCCGCTGTGGCCGGGGTGATGTGTGGCAACCGTATGCTTCCTGCTTCCGAAGCCTCTGTGTCCGATTGTGCCTTGTCTCCATCCGAATCAGTGCTCTCATGCGACTGCAACGGCTGTTCCTCCAACAAAGCAATCACTGCCCTCAGCACCTCCTGCCATCTTCCATTTCCATCTGGGATGAAGATGGTTTCCGTATACCTTGCCGACGGCATCGAAGACGTTGTGACTTGCGACAAAGAGGTTCCCCGGATGGCTCCCGGGGGCGCCTCGTCGGCAGCTCAGTTCCAGCTCGATACGCTTCCAACCAGGCCCATGCTTCTCCCGGGCTATCGTTAAAATGAGTGCTGCCGTCCAACATTATTTTCAATTTGGCTGGGAATAACAAGGAATATTGGAGGCCCTCCGATCTCAGCTCTTTCTTAACTGCCAGGAAAGATGCACGGCGGCGCTGAGTCTCCAGTGTATAATCCTGAAAAATAGTCACTTTGCCATTCTCCACTTGGTACAGGCCTTCTGTTCGTGCCTTCTGGAGTAAAAAGTCCCTATCCTTGTAGTGCAGTAGTCTTGCCACTACCGGTCGGGGGGACGGCCCAGCTGCGGTGGTTTCGTAGGCACTCTATGTGCTCGCTCCAAGGTGTAGAAGGGCGATAGCCCCTCAGCTGCCACCGCGGTACTCAGCCAGTTCTCCAGATAGCTCACCATGTCCGTCCCCTCCACCTTTTCGGGCAGGCCAACCACGCGAATGTTGTTGCACCGATTCCGACTTTCCGCGTCCTCAGCACATCTTTCCTAGGCCTGTACTCGATCCAGGGCATTCGTCATTTTATTCTCCAGTACACTTTGGGCTGCAACCACTTCTTGTAGTCACCTCCACCTGTTTTACCCTATCAGATAATTTAGAGTGATCCACTCGCAGCAAGCCCAGCCCCTTTACCACCTGTGCAATATCTTGCTGCAAAGCCGTGCGAGAGTCAGCAGTCATCGCTAGTATCAGATCAAATTGTTGTTGCATTGTGGGGTCCTGAGGCGCCTCCAGATTGTCCACTCTGTCCATCTCTGGCGCTTCGCCGTCTGATGTTTGTGGTGCACCACCCTGTTTCCCTCTGGGTTTCCCCATGCTTTGGCTCTTCAGACCCTGTGCAATTATTTGAGGACTAAACGCCGTGCTTAGAAGCCCAAGGGTCATCCAGTGGTTGAGAGCACCGCGGCCGAGTTCAGGGCTGAAACCGATCCGCAATATCCTTCACATGGTTGCTGGCCAAAGACCCAGCCTTGGTGAAACAGCAACCCACACCTAGAGACACAGCCCGCCAGCCCACCTCCGGTAAGGTCAATTCCTCCCACAGTGGCTCAAATCTCATGCAGTCGGGGGTCCGCGGTCCTATGGCAGCACGGCTTTGCAGCCTACAGGCATTGGTCCGTGCCGTTCAGCTCCTTCAAAATGATGCGTCGTGCTTCATGCTCCTGCCCAGCCACAGCTAGGGAGGGACTATAGATGTGGACCCTTTGGAAGCTGGGCCAACAATGTCCCCCACAGCCGCAGACCTTATCAGGGCAGTGAACATGCAGTATCTCAGATCCCACCCAGCATCAAGTCTCAATAGAGAGCACCACCAGGGAATCCTGTGCCACGACCCGGACCCCGGACTCAGGCACTATTCCGTCCCCATCGGGGCCATCCAGGAGTGGAATCCCGGGCCCACCAGAAGACTCCGGTTCTTCCTAGGGCCTAACTGGCGCCGTAATGTTGTAATGTGCGCTTCAGGGCCTGTACCAACAGTTCACTGCACAGGGCCACTTGTGGCTCAGCCGAAGTCTGCGAAGTCCGTGGTGGAGAAGTGTGGTTCAATGGTTAGAGCGGCAGACCCTGATGCAGAGGTCTAGCCCGGGACCAGGGTTCAATTCCCCGCCTCGGGGGTCTTGGGCTCAAAAATTCCACGGACCTGATATTACTCGCCTCGGTGCCTATTCCAATCATGGAGTCCCACTCTGCAACTCTGGGCAATAGCTTGCTTAATCTCCACAACGGCCCCCACAACGCTAAGAATGCCTGGCCTCCACCTTGGGGGTGCCCAGGAGTGGACGACTCACAGGGAAAGCCAGGATGGGTTCCACAGCGGTATTCGTACAAGCGCCTTGAGACCCTTGTGGGTGAGTAGTGCGCTATACAAGTATCAATTTACATTTACATTTACATTACCTCCTCCTCTTCCGTTTCTGTTTATGGCGTTATTAAGGTCCCCCATGCTCCTGTGCTGGCGCTCTCCCCGCGTCCGCTTCGGCTCGCAGGCCGCGACCACCCTCCACAGGCCCACCTCCGCCGTAACAGCCAGGGGCCCGGGCTCGATCGCGCCCCACTCACCTCAGCCGGCGCAGTGGCACCACAGCCTCTGCGCCGACACCTGCCTACTCGGCGCAGCTTCAATCCTCCGGATTCCTGGCACCCAGCAGCCGGACACAGGCCCGCCGCCCAGCGGCCAGCTCCCGCTGAGTGCCTCCAAGTTGTAGGGCTCTTTCTTATTTTCTGCTCTGATTCTCAGGTGTCATCCAGCCCACGGCAGGAGTCCCAGCAAGGACCTTCACCGGCATTCACGGTGTCCTGTCCCCAGACGGCAGCTCTCGCCTGGCTCCAGCTTAGTCTCGGGTCTCTTTCATTAGTGCCGCCACCATTTTGCTCCGCCCCGGAGTCAGGGACCTCCGCCGAGAGAACAGCCCGGATCACGATCAAACGCCCAATTTGCTTCTGTGCGAGCGTCAGGTAGGTTCAGCACTCCTTGGCCAGGTCCCAGCACCGTCCGATCCGCCAGGGTGTCATTCTAGGTCAGGATAACTGTGGGGATCCGTGCGGATCTCGGCGCTCATACAGCCTGCTCCATCGGCTTCCTAGCCACGCCCCATTGACAGCCATTCACTTCCAACCACATAAATACTGCCCACAAAATAGACTCTTATCTTTTACTCTTCCTTTTTGCAATCCTACAGTCACCATATTCTGCCTGAAGGATACCGACCACACTTCTGAAGAGGATAAGAAACTTAACCGAGGAGGAGACAGCCTTTGTAGGGAAGTTTGTGGTAAAACAATACCGACCACAGTAAAGCACAAAAGGCAGCCGTTAAGCTGGAGGTTACTGACTCTGTCAGCGCATTGGTGTGGAAGCAAGCACTGAGGGTGACATTAAAAAGAAATGGCAAGATGAACGAAGGTGGGTGAAGGAGAAGTTCTCTGTGATTCAGCTGGCACAGAATTTCTGGAGGTGTGCGTATATCCCAAATCCTTCTCATACAAGAGGCTTTCCTCATCACAATTTGATCTCAGCTGAGATGTATGCTGCCTGTTGTGGACGATACTAAAGTGGTGCCAGGTAGGATTTTAATCCCCTGTCACTACAAACCATACTAAAAACAGTGACCCATCTATGTCTTTCCACATACCTTAATTTTTTTTGTGGAATGTATTTACTTGCATTTTTATAGTCACATTGCAAAACCACATTAGGTATACAGAATATCTTGTTTCTGTGTTCATTACAAATACAGCGAGGTCAGAGAATACTAATGCATAAACAATCAACAACAACGCTTAGTGTCTGTCAACTGGATCCCTCTTCTAGCGCTTAGACGCCCTCGGGCAGCAGACGCGCTCTATAAAACCCCTTCACTTCACTTAACTTCACTCTTCATCTATCCCCTTCTCCCTGGTATTCTGCCCTCCCTTGATCTACTGCGAATCCATGAGCGTCAGGCCATTGTAGGTCAGCCATGGCTACCATATTATCCAATTTTTGGGGGGGACCCCCTTGCTTTGTACGTTGTCTTTTCCACCAACATGTACATGTCCATCTCTCTCCGCCATTCCTCCAGTGTTGGATTAGTATCTCCCCCCCAAGTTTTGGCTACTACCAGACCCAGCTGGAGCAACACCAGCTTTATTTTGGGGAGATTGATCTCCGTGGGTATGCCCAGCAGAATAAACACAGGGTCAGGGGATATGGATTCATGCAGTATAAACTCTAATTCCTTCAAAAGTGTGCCCCAGTATCGCTGAGCAGGTGTTGAGGTTCCGTGAATTCTGAACCTGTTTTATAAATGTCATGGTTTTGTTACGAATTTGATAGTAGCGAACTGTAACTAGTGAGTTCGGCAAGTACGAGTGATTTCGCCATGTTAGACCGATGGATTCATTATGTATTTGGGGACTTCGTTCCTAATCGTGGGTTCCATTTTGTGCATGGCAGCCATTTTGTGGTTTCCCTCACATAGGCCGATGACTGCGGCCGAACGAGTCTTTAGTACACGTACACGTTAGCTTGAGTTTGTGCTGACTTCTCGATGAACCAAGTGAACTGACCTCGTTGCCTGAAGCTGACCTTGCTAAGCCAGTTCCTTGCCCGATAGCTGATCAAGATTGAGGATCAGAGCACAGGATATTGTAAAGTTTATTGTACACACACACACCCCTTATCCTGCTCCTTATCTGTTTCTGTTTCTTCTTTTATGGTCTCTTTATGATATGGGTTGTAGTCCTTTTATTATGGGTTTGTCCGGCTTGTGTAAGAAGGAATGTTGGGCTTTCCTGTATAATTAATGGTGGGCCGGACAACTGAAAAGTGGGTTTGTCGTCATGCGATACCTTTTGTAATAATACCTATGATTGGGCAAGCTGTAAATAGTGGGTGTTTGTCTGGAATGTGATTTTTGGCATAAAAGAGGATGACTTGCCTTACAAATTTGAGCAGTCTCCTACGAATATACCTGTGTTGTACTTCGTGGACTTCTGTTTCTGGCTGCAGCCAATAAATTTGATCTTTGACGCCACCAAGAAGTATCCTGTGTCTCTGTATTCTAAGACAGGTGAACCCGAAGACTTTGGGCATGCCCCTAGCGCCGCTGGCTTCTAAAAACCCGGTTCTTCAGTTGGCGCCCAACGTAGGGCGACTTCAGTGGTACCGGTCCAAGCCTGAAGATCGTGAGGAGCTTCGTGAGGAAATTCTGGAAGAGGGCCCCCACTTCATCGACCCCGGAATGTCGAACGTGGACTGAAGGTTTTTGCTGCGAGGCTTCCCACTTTCCGACGGCTACAAAGGACTGCTGCCCTGACTGTCGCCCTGTCTTGGACCCTTTTGTGATGATTTGTGCGGGAGACGATAGACGGGTCTTCTGGTGACGTGACTGATACCTTAGTTAAGTATAAGTGGGTCGCTACCAGTCCTTTGTTTTGGGTTTCTTTGGGTCTTTGATTTGGTACTTGCAATTACCAAAGCCGAGGGACTCGTACATTTACGAGACTATCGCTTTTTATAACCCCTTGAAGTTTGAAGCTAGATTAGTGAGCAAAGATGCCTGGTCTTAGCAAAATTAGGAATTTGTTTTGTTGTAGTTGTAACAGGGATTCCCGATTGGAGGACTCGTGTCCGATACCTCCAGTTGGAACTCTGACTTATGAGCTCTATTCTAAACATGGCGTGGGCCCCATTACGTTTAATGAAGTATGGGTCCACTATACTAGGAAAGATGGTGTCTTACAATGGCCCCAACATGGTAGTTTTGATACCAAGATTTTAAATAATTTGGAAGCTGTATTATTCAGGAAGAAAGCCCGTCCGGCAATGTTTGACTCTTTCCGCCTTTGGCGTAAGGAAGCCAAACAACGAGAAATTAAACAAGCTAAAAGAGATAAGAGAGAAAAGGGTGTATCGATAATGCAAGCTGCTAGGCAGTTTAAAGAAAATGAAGAAGATCAAGCGATTGAGGAGTTGCATAGGCAACATAATATGACCATCGATAAATGTTATCCAGCTTTGCCACCTCTTCTACAAGGTGCAACGAAGGACCCTGAAAAGGATCCTTTGATGTCACATTTGTTGAGATTACCACCCCCTTATGTGCAGAGTGCTACGGCACCTACTCCACCTCTAGTTGTGCAACCTCTAGCTGTTCAACCTCTTGTTGTTGCTCAGCCGCCAGCTCCTCTTCCGCTGGTTCCTCCTCCTACGGTGCAGCCTCCTCTGGGGCCGCCGACTTTGCTATCAGTTCTGCCTCAAACTTCTTTGTCTTACTCTCATGTACCTTCAAATTCTCCTGCTACTACTCCTACGTTTCTATCACCTCAAAATACTTTGTCTCCTGTCCTTATGACAGCTTCTCCTTCTGTTCGACAAAGAATGACTGATACTGTTACTGGTCTTTTGTCTCCTTTCTTTGGGTCATTGAGTGTGACCCCTGTTTCTGCGCGTAAACAATAACGTAGTGTTGTAATTTGCCTCTCGGTCCTTTTCTCCCCTTCCTGTTCCCCCCCCCCTTCCTCCTTCCCACTTGGTATGGCCCGTGCTGTCACTGGAAGGCAGCAATAGAATGTTTGAGAGAGAGCTAACCGGTCAAGCTGGGGGCACCTATGTTGAATTGGACTGAATAAATGTTCCTAAACTCTACAACGTGTGGACATTCATTACTACACTTTTGGCGACGGAGGAAAAGGAGCTGAGCCAGGGTCAGTGTGGTGCCTCTTCCCTTGAATATTATGAGCTTGGACGAGGTAAAGGAGGAAAAGAAAGGGTAAATGAATTGATGACTTACCCGCAAGTGGAGCCGCTCAACATCAATTCGGAACGGGAAGAATCGTTGCATGAAGAAGAGGTTCCCTGGTCATATCCCGATGTGAAGGACGGCTGCTCGCAGCTTGAACGGGGAGAAGGACGGCACACTGGAGAGCCCACTAAGTGAGGAATATTTAACTTGATGAGTCAAGGTGTAGGGCGGCATCGTGAAGCGTGGGTTTTCATACATAAAAAAAAAATAATAAGATTACGGAATGGAGGCAAAGGTGCAGCTTTCGTGTATTCTGGCAAGTTTTGATAAATGAGTGTGTTGATATAATTTCCCTTGGACTTGGAAGGAATTAAGTGTGCCAGTGATTTCTTGGGCGTTCTCGTGAAATTGATATAAATAACAGAAAAGTAAGACCCAAGTCGGAGAACACTGGAATCGGCGCAAGTCCATGAGGTGAGCCTTTGAAGAGGTGTGAGGAAATGTGAGCGGAGCAGGAAACTAAGTTAAATATCTGACACCGCGTATGAAACTGATCTGAGGCAGCGCGTCAAGCGTTTGAAGTGGCAGTGTTTGACGGCTTGGTGAAGCGTGTATTCCCATACATGAAGTAGTACTGGACTGAGGTAAAAGAGCAGTCGCTGTGAATTCCAGCAAATTTAGACATATGATTGAGTTGATATAATTTACCTGGGACTCGGAACGGATTAAAGGGGACTGGTGAATTCTTATTGAACCTTGGGCGTTCTCGTTGGAATTGAAACTGAACAGAAATGTAAGACCCAAGTCGGAGAAAACTGGAATCTATGCAAGTTCATGAGGTGAGCCTTTGAAGCTGTGTGAAGAGAGGTAAGCGGAGCAGGGTACGAAGCTAAACCGCTGACACCGCGCTTAAACTGATCTGTGATAGCACGTCAAGCGTGTAAGGGGTTATCCTCTCAGTAATTCAACTTAAGTTTAACAAAGCTCTCGATTAAATACTGGCGTCAATGGGCCGTTTGTGTGTATGATAGTCACCCTCTAGTGAAGCTATGGAAAAGTGAGTGTTAATGAAATGCTTGAAATTGGTAATGAAGACCCGTAATTGGTTCACACGGGAATCTGTGCAAGGTTATTGATGTAAACTCTGGATGCTGAAACGAGAAGTGATAAGCGGAGCAGGGAATGAGATCATTCCCCTTAAACCCGCGTTGGAAACGGATCGGAGGCGGCGCGCTAAGTGTGTAAGGCGTTATCTCCTCAGAACTTCGACGTTCGTCAGGGGCGAACGTTATTATGCAAGAGCGTCAAAAGGGCCATTTTGAGTAGGATTGTCACCATGTTATGAAGAAACTCTTTATGTGAATAATAGGGAAAGAAATATATAATCTCAGGCGTCAGTAGTGAGAAATATAAAGGTCATTTTTCAGAACTTTAACCATGAGTTATTATCCGTACTTCACTTCAGGGCGACTTTCGCGCCAAGTGAATTTGGTATGGTGGAACATCAGAAATGGAGCATCACACATAGCGTGCCGCACGACAACAACCCGTGGAGTTCCATTTGTTGGTAGAGCACTTAGACTGTATCCTTTTAAGTAAAAAAAAATACAAGGAAAAGTGTAATTTTCTATGGTGTTTGGAACACATATACAGAAAGAAGTAACTGTACCGGTGAATTGAAGGGAAGTGAGTGCAAAATTAACATGGAAAAAAACATAAGGTATAATTTGACGCCAGCAGAGCCACTTATGAAAGAAGATGGTGAAAATATCGCAGAATGGGAAGAGTGGAAAGAATATTTTTACAATTATATATCCATTTGTGACGAGGAGGAAGAACCATTAAAACCAGAGGAAAAGGTGGGAATATTGTTACAAAGTGTAGGTGCTGGAGGACGGAAAGTGTACGATAGCATAGAAAAGAAAATTAATAAAGGAACAGACAGGAACGTATTT
The DNA here is from genome assembly GCF_964263255.1 of Lissotriton vulgaris. Lineage (NCBI taxonomy): Eukaryota > Metazoa > Chordata > Amphibia > Caudata > Salamandridae > Lissotriton > Lissotriton vulgaris. The sequence continues at coordinate 32,204 of NW_028248781.1, read as the reverse complement.
GAGAATGTCATGCATGTTTTAGATGAACATTATAAACTAGTAAGGAGTGCCAATGCACAATGGAATAAGATATACAGAGAAGATGGAGATAACAAAATGGAGGTGAACAAAAGTGGAACTAAACAGGTGTATACCATCAAGATAGGTGGAGAAGTTATTGACTTTATCGCTAACTCAAGGTCACATAGTACAGTAGTAGGCAAAAGTATATGGAGAAGTAAATTGTCAATAACACTAAGAAATGTATTTGAAGAAGCAGACACGTCCCAGGAAACTTACATGGGTGAAAACATTATCTTGAGTGGAGGTAGAGAGATGGAATTGAGTTACATGAAGGGAAGTACTTGGAGTAAAGTTTATATTTCAGAAGAAGAGTTTGCGGTACTGGGTGGGGATGAGCAAATGAAATTCAGAATAACGCAAAATCCTAAAAGTTCAGAACCCATGAGTTGGCTGGCAATAAACTACAGTAGGCAAATCACCAAGTTGGAGAAGTTGAGGGAGAAAATGCCACCATCTATGGGGAAGGTTGAAGGGACAAAGGAGGATTGGAGGAATGAGGGGTTAAAAGAAGCAGCAATTGACAAAATCAAAAAAAATCTAAATACATTCTTGGGAAAGGATGTTGAAGACAACATATGTAAAAATTTCAAGGACAAATACAGAGTGTATGATGTGGTGGGAAAAAGGGTATTTGACTGTAGGGGAACATGTGTGGTTACACAATCCACGAGGGTTGAAGAGGACCTTTGTAAGTCCACCCGCCGCAAAGGTGAGAAAGCGTGGAGCTCTTCGGCATTAGTCGAATCCAAACCTGTGACAAGGGAGAAATATGTTGATGACATTGACCTGGAAGGAGATAATGGTCAGTGTCTCATTGAGTCAAAGTATAACGAGCAAGGAGAGTACTTGGATTGGTTATATAGTGAAGTGTCTGAGAAGGAAAGTGAAGAGGCACACAAAAACGTAAGATGTCCGCGTCCCAAAGTTCCGGGAGGAAAGAACAGAACGCGTATAGAAGGCTGGAGGGAATATGTGTTCAGAGACACAGAAGACTCAGCCACATTCCCATGTGGAACTTATTTGATGGGATCGGAAGAAAGACTGGTCATTGAGGAGGCAAGTACTGAAGGATTTACAAGTGGCTCTGGTATAGAGTGCAACAAGAGAACTGACATTAGACCTAACGCAGATGATGACGATGAGAAGGAAACAGGTCGTATGAGCAGGATTAGAAGCAGCATAATATGCTCCAGGAAATATCCCAAGAAAAAGGATCCTAAGGTTGTTGTCTCTCACCAGGGTGGAGGAATGGTACGAGTAATAGTGGATTTGAGCACAATAACTAAGCAGGGGTTGGGGCTGGAGGCACTTGAGGAGGTAGCGGAAGAGTATAAGAAGGCACCCGAACCCATACAAAACCCACACCATGATGTTTACTTTGTTAGTGACTTGCTGCATAAGGATTTATGGGGGAGCACAGTTTAACTTTTTAGTAGACTCAATCTATTCCTCTTGTTAAGTCCATCCATCCTCGTTTGGAAGGGGACAGAACGGGGTATTGGCCAATACGGCATGAACTTGTGTACAGCAACACCACAGGTGAACTGGGAAGTGGTGAGAACCATCCGTCTGTGTGTGAACTAAATGCAGACCATGGCAATGGGGAATGTAACCATTCACCCGTGACAACTTGGCCGCTGTAAGAACAGACTCATGTAGTACTAGAATCTCAGGTTACAACTGTTACTTGCGTTTTTATTTTTATTCCTTCTTTCCCTATGGAAGCAGATGTGTGACGTTGGCACACAACCTGTCCTGGCATAGACAGTATAACATGAATTTAGGGGCACTCAGCCCTCCTTGGTAGAGGACATGCTTCTCCTATCAGGTCAACCCCGGTGTTGAACCTGGGTTAGAGTCTTCCGTTCAAGACTCATTGTGGTGTTTCTTTCGCATATGATGTTTCCTCCCCCTCCTGTGTTCACCTGTTCTTTTCTCTCTCTTATTCCATCTCTCTCTCGCTCTCTCTCTCTCTCTCTCTCTCTCTCCCCCGCTCTTTCCCTTTTCTCCACTCCGCTCCTACTCATCTTTGGTTTCCTGCCCCCCTCTTCCCCAACCTACCGTGGTCTCCCTAGGGAGGATGATGTGTTGTAATTTACCTCTCTGTCCTTTTCTCCCCTTCCTATTTCCCCCCCCTTCCTCCTTCCCACTTGGTATGGCCCGTGCTGTCACTGGAAGGCAGCAATAGAATGTTTGAGAGAGAGCTAACCGGTCAAGCTGGGGGCACCTATGTTGAATTGGACTGAATAAATGTTCCTAAACTCTATAACGTGTGGACATTCATTACTACACGTAGCCTGCTTCCTAGTCCCGAAGAACGGGCAGTGTTAGATCTTTTGGCTCGTAGATGGGTTTCGAATGTCTTGAGATATAATCTAGAGTCAGTTATGGATGTCTTCCAGCAGTGGGAAGCACCGAAGCAAAGGTACGTTTTTAATGTTATGTGTATTTTCCTCCGTGAAGAATGGGAAGATTATGAGTTGGGTCAGATCCCATTGAAGTTACTTAATGTGCAGTCCGAATTTGCGAAAGGGACGATAGTGGGTCCCGATGTTGAGAAAGCAGTTGCGACGGTACTTGCGTTTAGGAGAGAGTTTCCTTCTCAACCACTGTTTGAGCCTGACCTTTCTGTTAGGAGAAAAGTGAGACAGTATCCGATGAGGGAAGTTCCTCCAGTATGGCGCGATGCGGTACCTGCTGGAGCGAATAATAATCCCACAGGTGTAGAAGACATTAGGAAAAAAAGATTGTGGGTACATGTTCCATGGAAGAGAGCTGAGGTTCTGGTTCTCAAACAGTCTTTACCTGATCCCCGTAAGAATCCAGCTGGATATTACAAGGAGTTGTCCCAGACAGTTGACGCATGCATCATGAATTTAGCTGACATAGACATGTTGTTGGGTAACGTGGTTCCTCAACCTTTGTGGGCGAAGATTCGTCATGAGGATCATGCGCAAGAGTTAGGTGACACATGGGTGAATGTTGTTGCTGCGGATGGTAGACAGGTTGGTGGAGCTAAGCCTGAGCCTTTAGTTGCAGAATTACCCGGCAAGATTATCAATCTTATGAAGGCGATGATGCCAGCTTTACGCGTGATTTGGGATAAGTTAGCCGCATGCAAGCAGAAGAAAGATGAAAGTGTGTCTGATTTCTTCACTAGGTTTGAGGAGACATTCATAGATCATAGTGGTCAGGATATGAGTAAGGAAGGTGGTCAGAGGTTGTTTGTGGACAAGTTTGTCTTTAATCTACTACCCGAGCTTTGTAATAAATTGAAAGATTCTGAGAGTTCATGGGCTGTTTCTTCGTCGGCCCAGATATTGGCGACTGCACAGTACTATGAGAATAGGGATAAGGATGAGAAAGATAGAGTGGAGAAAAAGACTAAAGAATTAAAGACGAAGGTTCTTTTACAACAGGCGTATCCGCCTCGCTTTAATCAGCGTGAATTTCAGCAACCTCAGCAGTTTCAGAGATTGTTGCAGAAGCCCGAGTCTTTTCATCAGCGTATTCCGGTAGGCCCTAATCAGTGTGCATACTGTAAGGAAGAAGGCCACTACAAGAATAGTTGTCCGATTTTGCTACAGCGTGCGAATGGTGTGTCTGGTGTGCGAGGTCGAGGTGTTCAGCAAGTACCTAGAGGTAGAGGACGTGGTGTGTTCCCCCAGAATGGACTTTCCTTTCCCCCACAGAATTCTATGAATTGTTTTGATCAGCAGAATGTTCCGACTGGCAGATCTGCTCAATACTATGCTGATGATTATTATGTTGAGAGTGAGAATGCTGACTGTAATGATTGCTAGGACAGCCATGGACAAAGAGAGGGAGTAGTGTCAGTTCCAGTAGACCAGAGTGGACCTTATGTTGCGGTAGTTACATCGGGTGTGGTAGAGCCTTTTCTTTTGGATACTGGTGCAGCGAAGAGTTCTATCATGCACTCTAAACTCCCTGGCACACCTTTGTCTGGCTTAACGAATGTTTTGGTAGGATTCTCTGGCGCCCCAGTTCGTAATCCAGTTTCTAGTCCTTTGTCTCTTTCTATCGGGCCTTGTGAATTGGAAGCACCCCTCATTTTAACGACAGGTTGTGTTGAGGATTTGTTGGGTCTGGATTTGTTGAAGAGATTACATGTGACATTGCATTGTTTTCCTTGGGGAGTACAGCTTACATTGGGTAAGAAAGTGATCTCTCCGATGTATTTGTCTAAAGATCGGCTTCCACTGGAATTGCGTTCTCTCCCTGATACTCTTTGGGCTACTGGTCCTAATGATGTGGGTCTTTTGGAGATTCCACATTATGTTGTGACGCTTAAAGCAAATGCTAAATTGCCACGTATTCCCCAATATAGGATTTCTAGCGATGGTGAAAGAGCGCTTTTAGCGATCATCTATGATCTGATTGAGAAAGGTGTGATTGAAGAAACGAGAGGTAATGTGTGTAACGGTCCTGTTTTGCCTGTCTTGAAGCGTACTGACTCTTCTCAGCCGCCTGTGTATAGGTTTGTGATCGACCTCCGAGAGGTTAATAAGATTGTTGTGTCACAGTTTCCTGTTGTTCCAGACATTACTGCTTTGCTGACTATGATCCCTGCTTCAGCTTCCTGGTTTTCGGTTATAGATCTGAAAAATGCTTTCTTCAGTATTCCAATTGCCGAGGAGAGTAGAGATATTTTCGGCTTCTCTTTAGGAGGCCGAGGCTTCCGGTTTAAACGCGCTCCTCAAGGTTATTGTGAAAGTCCCTCCATCTATAGTCAGGCTTTGAAAACACAGCGTGATATGATTGTTTTGCCTGCTGGTGCTGCTCTTATTCAGTATGTGGATGACCTATTAGTTGCTGCTGATGATGAGGAAACTTGTAAAGAAGCTACTCTTTCTTTGTTGCGACATTTGTCTGACCTTCATCATAAAGTGTCACCTTCGAAGTTGCAGTATTGTCGACAAGAAGTGACCTACTTAGGTCATCTCTTATCGAAGGAGGGAAGAAGGTTGACCCCAGAACGAATTCAAGCGATTGCGCAGATGACTGTGCCAACCACACAGAGAGAAGTGCGTGCTTTCTTGGGTATCACTTCGTACTGTGGACAATGGATTCCGAACTTTTCGTTACTTGCAAAACCTCTGTTGGCACTTACTCTTAAGGATACCCCGAATCCTCTTCCTTGGTCTGATGAATGTCATAAGAGTTTTTCTGAATTACGTGATGCATTATGCTCTGCTCCGGTGTTGGGTACGCCCAACTACAGTAAGCCTTTTACACTTTATGTTCACGAGAGAGAGGGTTGTGCATTGTCAGTTTTGACGCAACAGTTTGGTGATAAGCAGCGTCCATGTGCGTATTTCTCGTTGACTTTGGATTCGGTAGCCAGAGCAATGTCGAGTTGCTTGAGAGCTACAGCGGCTGTTTCTATTCGACAGTCTGCTGGTTTGGTGATGGATAATACGTTGGTTGTGATGGTTCCACATGTGGTGGATACTTTATTGAACAGAACGAAGACTCAGCATTTGACTAGTGTGCGGTTGTCAGGTTATGAGTTGACGCTTTTGGCGAGTTGTGTGCATATAAAGCGATGCAACACGTTGAATCCAGCTACGTTGTTGCCGATTTCTGTAGAGACAGATGTTCAGGAACAGCATGATTGCTTTCTCAGGACAGCGGAAGAAACAAAGGGTAGGATTGATTTGAAAGATACTCCTCTTTCGAATTCTGATGGTACCTTATGAGTGGATGGTTCATGCTTTAAACTTCCGAATGGCGATACGACTGCAACATATGCGGTTACGACTTTGCATACGATTGTTGAAGCTTCACGTATTCCGCAGAATTCAGCTCAAGCAGCAGAGTTGGATTCCTTACTTCCCATGGTACGAAGATTCAGCATGGACAGTTGGTGAATGAACTTCTTGAGTCACTTATGTTGCCGACGCAAGTTGTGATCCTGAAATGCAGTGCACATAAGAAGGTTACGGTTGACGTTGGTCGTGGTAATGCGTTTGCGGATGAAGTAGCGAGAGAAACGACGAAAGATGTGACGAGTTGAATGTATGTTGCAGGTCCAGCAAGATGGGTTCCGGATAGAGGAATGTGTGAAGACACAATAGAGAGTGTGAAATCGATTCAGGCTGAAGCTACTGAGAAAGAGTTGAGTGTGTGGAGAGAGAGTACGGGAATGTTGGACTCGACTGGTTGTTGGATTGAGTTGTCAGAACACCAACGATGGTTGTTGCCTGATGCGTATGTGCTTCCAGTGGTTACAATGGCACATGGAATGGCTCACATCAGTGCGAAAGGGATTTGTAAGTTGTTGGCTCCAGTGTGGAAGAATGGTGGAATTCCTAAGTGTGCGGAGAATCTGGTCAAGAATTGCATGGTTTGTCTGATGTATAATCCTGGCAAGGGAACCCCAACTCCAGCTGGTCACTTTGCGCCTCCGACGTATCCGTTCAAGGTGCTGCAATTGAATTTTATCCACATGGAAAGATGTAATAATCTGAAATACATCCTTGTGGTTGTCTGTGCCTTTTCAAGATGGGTAGAGGCTTCCCCTAAAAGATAATACTGCCTTATCCACAGCTAAAGTCTTGCTCAAGGAATTTTTTCCTAGGTTTGGTTTGCCAAGGATGGTGTGGAGTGATAACGGAAGTGAGTTTGTGGGCCTAGCCATGAAGAGAGTGTGTGAGGGTTTGGGCATAAGGCAGAAATTCCATGCTGCGAATCACCCCCAATCAGCTGGTTTAGTTGAATGCTATAATGGCACCCTGAAGCTTAAGTTAGCCAAGATTCAGGCGAGTTCTGGTCTCCAATGGCCCGATGCGTTGCCGTTGGCACTTTTGTCAACTAGAACTGTATATTCTCGAATAGGACTTAGTCCATACGAGATCGTGTTTGGTCGTCCGGCAAATGTGTGGGGAGTGCCGAGACCAACGAAGTTTAGTGACATTGAATATCCTGTGTTGATTGATTATTTATATGACCTGACGGCTAAATTGCGTGTCTTACATCAACAGGTTCATGATAACCTCCCACAAGCATCTGAAGATCCAGGTCATACTATTAATCCTGGAGATTGGGTCCTAGTGCGTAACTTTCAGCGGACCGAGAACGTTCAGCCCCGTTGGACAGGACCACATCAAGTGCTTTTATCAACACGAACAGCAGTGAGAGTCCACTGCAAGAAGAATTGGATCCACGGCGTACATTGTAAGAGGGTACCTTTACCTCTGCCGTACGACCAGTGGATCCGTGAAGGTATTGGTGATTCAGAGACAGAAAGAGTGCCGAAATTTATGCCGTTTAGTGACGCACATTTGGTATGGACAAGGTCTGAGCGAGAGGACGATAATATCTTGCAAGCAGCTGTGCCTCCGCCTTTGAGATTGGACACCACTGAGCCTGAATTGTTGTTCCGAGATCAGACGGTGCCTGGTAAAGGCCGCTATAATTTGCGACCAAGAAACAATGGACTAATAAAGAAATAATTCCTTTCTGTTTTTGAAAACTGCACTCTCTCATCCAAGAAGCTGTTTTGTTCTATTTTTCTTTTTCGAACCGCCATCCGGGTTCAGCTGTAGGGTCGCGGTATCAAGACTTAGAGTGGCAAACCGTGTAGACGCAAGGTCGACGGTTCTGGTTTGTTCTAGGGCGTTCCCTGGACTTACAGAAGCACACCTGAGCAAAGAAAACCAACTGCTGCGAACAGCACGGTTAGAGAATGGAGTTTTTTAAGATCGAGAGAGTTGTTGCAGAAAAGAACTTTAAGACGAAATTGTGTAAATTGATTCGTACCAAATGTTTCTTAATAACGTGTCTTTTAGTGTTTCTTAGCATGACGTTGTCTTTGGTGGGTTGGATTGTTTTTGCTACCCAATTGACATTTGCACCCACCTCCCAACCTATGTCTCTTCCTACTACTACTTCTTTGCATTCTTTCCATACTTTACCTGAACATGAACTGATTAGGAGGTCAGAGTTTAATAATAACTCCTTTGTACAGCTTTTGCATCAACACCAGTTGGTAGTGAACACCGCTAATTGTTGGGTGTGTGGTCTTATGTCACATACTACGGATAGAGGTATTCCCTATTTGGTTCTGCCATTTAGTTACAATGGGTCTGTATGGGCATATCAGACGATGTTTATTTATGCCAACAAAGTCTATTCCCTGCGTTCCATGAAAGATAACTTGAGTAATAGTGCCTGAGTGAAGGGAATAACGGATATGATCAGAGATATTGATACATATGAGACTATTCCTAAGGATGAGGCATTAGCTTATATCGGTTGGAATGTGACTGGATATAGTGTTAGTCTGAGTGAAAAGCAGAGACGGAAAAAGTCGCCTCTGATTTGGATCGTACCCCATCGTGGTCCTTTTTGTCTGCAAGGTAATGGCAAGAATCCAAGAGCTCAGTTAGGGAAGAGTGTCTGTACTCAGACGTATGTCTTTGCGTCCCAGACTTCCCCACCGTTTTAGCAGCTAAGGGCACGTATTTTGTTTGCTATGACAGAGCATACACATGGTTGCCCCCTGATTTTTCGGGAACTTGTCATGTTGCATATTTGTTACCCCCTACGTATACTGCTGCTGCAAATTACCACAGAATGAGAGTTGTTAGAGGTGTCTTCCATCAGGAAGATACCACGGGACAAGAAGTAGGAGACTTTCTCAAGGGTTTCCTACCGTTTTGGGGACCTATGGCTAATAGTAGACACATACTGCAATTGACGAGAGTGGTTGAGTCCACCATAAATGAAACTGCTCGTGCCCTTAGTAATTTGACCGCTGAGCTTCAAGCAGATCGCCTTATGACATTACAGAATCGCATGATTTTAGATGTCATACTTGCAGATTGAGGTGGAGTATGTAAATTGATCCAATCGAGTTGCTGCGTTTTCATACCAGACAATGCTCCTACAGTATACCAGGCCATTTCTAAGCTACATAAGATCGACGAGTCTATACATGTGGACGAAGGAGATTGGTCGTTGACTGGATGGTTTTGGGAATTGTTATCCACTTGGGGATGGAAGATTCTGATGATCATTGGGATGGCTTTAGTGATTCTTTTCTCGTGTTGTCTTTGTATACAGTGTGGTCCTGCCATATTTGGCCTTTGTGCTACTACGTGTGTAAGGAGACCTGTCTCGAGAGAAGTACTGAGTAATAGGATGATGCTCCAGAGCATCTTGATGATCTGATGAATATTGACATTGAATCAGACACAGGCTGAGTGATTGCCTATGTAAGGGCAAAAGGAGGGGCTGAGGTTCCGTGAATTCTGAACCTGTTTTATAAATGTCATGGTTTCGTTACGAATTTGATAGTAGCGAACCGTAACTAGTGAGTTCGGCAAGTACGAGTGATTTTGTCATGTTAGACCGATGGATTCATTATGTATTTGGGGACTTCGTTCCGAACCGTGGGTTCCATTTTGTGCATGGCAGCCATTTTGTGGTTGCCCTCACATAAGCCGATGACTGCGGCCGAACGAGTCTTTAGTACATGTACACGTTAGCTTGAGTTTGTGCTGACTTCTGGATGAACCGAGTGAACTGACCTCGTTGCCTGAAGCTGACCTTGCTAAGCCAGTTCCTTGCCCGATAGCTGATCAAGATTGAGGATCAGAGCACAGGATATTGTAAAGTCTATTGTACACACACACACACCCCTTATCCTGCTCCTTATCTGTTTCTGTTTCTTCTTTTATGGTCTCTTTATGATATGGGTTGTGGTCCTTTTATTATGGGTTTGTCTGACTTGTGTAAGAAGGAATGTTGGGCTTTCCTGTATAATTAATGGTGGGCCGGACAACTGAAAAGTGGGTTTGTCGTCATGCGATACCTTTTGTAATAATACCTATGATTGGGCAAGCTGTAAATAGTGGGTGTTTGTCTGGAATGGGATTTTTGGCATAAAAGAGGATGACTTGCCTTACAAATTTGAGCAGTCTCCTACGAATATACCTGTGTTGTACTTCGTGGCCTTCTGTTTCTGGCTGCAGCCAATAAATTCGATCTTTGACGCCACCAAGAAGTATCCTGTGTCTCTGTATTCTAAGACAGGTGAACCTGAAGACTTTGGGCGTGCCCCTGGCGCCGCTGGGTTCTAAAAACCCGGTTCTTCAGTGTGCATCCCCAAATAGTGTGAAAGAAGGTCCCTTCCATGGTCTTACATTTCAGGCAGTTAGGCTCTGTCATAATACATTCTGTGTAAGTATTTAAACTGGACCAATAGCAGCCACGATTTAATGGCCACCTCCCTCGGGTGCATCAGGGCCATTTCCCAGTCCAAATCATCTATATCTCCCAGATCAATGTCCCAGTGTAATCTCAGCTTCCGCAACGGGTCAGGTGTATTATTCATGATTGTCCGATACATCCATGACACTGCTTTCTCTCCAATGTCTCCCATCAAAAGTCGCCCTTCTAACAGGGGCATACTCCGGGAGGCCCTCCATATCAATACGTTGTGCCAACCAGGCATGCCTCAGTTGCAAATACTAAAAGTGTTGTGTCTGTCCATGTTGAATTCTACCTGGAGGTGTGGGAACGTCACCAGGCCTTATGATATATTATGTCCTTAAGCTGGGAAATACCAACCAGATCCCACTTCTGAAAGCCTTTCAGCTTGACAAATTCCTGAAGTCGCGTTCGCACCCAAAGCGGGGTTACTTTGGTAACCCGATCTTCCCATTTCATGCGCCTCTCCGCCTTTATCCGTGCCATTATCACTATTTGTGTGGTTAGTAACAGTTTTGCAACACCCTTGCCTCTGTAAAGGTAATGGGTGTATGACCTACAAAGGAACTGAGTATGTTCAAGCGCATATGCTGGCTGGTCCCTCTCGCCAAAGGCCTATTCATTAATTACTATCAAGTGGGCAGCCCAATAATAAGTCCGTAGGTCCGGCAGTGAAATGCTACCGCAATATCGATTACATTGCAGCTTCCCCAACGCCACCCTGGGGGGCTTCCCTCCCCAGAGGAACTTTCCCAGGATACCATCACTTTTCATGAACACCTCTTCCAGGATTAGCTGGTAGGTATTCCGCAGAACATATTTTGATCCCCCATGAACAATGTGCTCAGAGTCCTATAGCAGAGGACCACAGAAAGGCCAGCGGGCACAATACAATTAGTGAAGGGATAGTGGGACTAGTGTGGTGGGAGAGGAGGGTGACTGGAATGGCAGTAGGCCCAAACGTACCCACCAGATTGACGGTCGTATTTACATGTTTTATGTTAAATTTATAGCAAGTCAGAGGGGCATAGCATCGATGTCAGATACGCTTGAGGCCTATTCCCACCACCATCCTACAGATGAAATCAAGGCCCAGGCGGGAACAAACGGCGCAGCACTGTGTATTGTTATTTGTCATATGTGTCCTAATCTGTATTGTGAAAATACCAATAAAAATTTACACAAAAAAAAAACTTTGGGAGAAGGATCATCTTGAAAAGCGCAGCTCTTCCGAGCAGTGTTAAGGGTAGGGAGCTCCATCGGTCCGCGTCTGCACGAAATTCCGCCAGTACCCTGTACAGGTTCTGCTCCAGTGCCAATTGCCTGTATAGCGTTATTTGGATGCCTAGATATTTTATCCCCTTGGTTACGACCTGTAGTTGGCTGGGATAAATGATATTCTCGACCTCGTGCCCTACCGGGTAGACATTTGAGTTTTCCCAGTTGATTCTATACCCCGCACACCTGCCATAATCCTCACAACTCTCCATAATATTAGGAAGTGTTGTTTCAGGGCTCGTAAAATATAACAGTTTGTCGTCAGCATACAGGGAAATTCTTTTATCCAGATCGTCATTATCATTGACCCGAAAGCCGGTTATGCTCGGGTGTGCGCGAATGACGCATGCCAGATGCTCCAGAACGATTGTGAATAGCAGAGGGGACAAGAGGCAACCCTGTCTGGTGCCCCATTCGGTGGGGAATTTCTGGGACGTGACCCCATTGACTCTGACCCTAGGTAAGGGTCTCTCATACAGAAGGGTTATCCACCTCCTGAACTCCGGACCAAACCCCAGTCTATCCAATACTGCCATGAGGAACGGCCAATGGACGTGTCGAATGCCTTCTTTGCATCTAAGGACAGTATGAGGTGCGGGTCGGGCCTATGTCGCACCACTTCTAACCAATTGTCCACCCATCTAAGATTAAGTCTTGTTGACCTATGACAAAATTTACTTAAGATTTATGTACATATAACTAATACCACAATTTCATTAGAGAGATGTTGTTTATTCACATCCTCATTTTGATACATTGTATGTATGCATATATTCCAAAAAACACATTAGTGCCCATATTGGAAAAGGGAGTAGGAAAAGGGGAAAGGAAAGGGTGTTTTTGTGATGGTCAAAGTAGTGGTTAGACAGGTATAGTGGTTGCATGTGGTCACACAAAAATACATATCGTTGACATCACATGGGCGCAATCGTTTCAGCCCCATACATTGTATTAACATTTGTGTAGTCCTATCCCCTGTAATTCTTCACAGTAATAATACTTTGTTGTTGAGAGTGGGCAGGCACTGTAGAAGATAGTCGACGTTTCTACCCCTACGCGGTGTAGGTTCAGTTGTACCTTACAGTGGGGTCTTCTTCAGGACTGGGATGTGATGTAGGGGAGAGGGGACGGGGGCACCTAAATTAAAGAAAAAAACGGGGATTTAGGCCGGATTGAGTGAATCACTTATTACAATCCAAAACAATTGGGCATATATTTACGGAAAAACTGCCAGATACTTGGGGCAGCGTGTATCATGAGAGATGGTGGGCCCGTAGGCTCCAGGGAAAACGAGAGCGTGGCATGCCTAAAAATAAGAATTAAACATGGGTGGGTATTACATCATATCCATTCCCAATTATATCAGCCTTGAACATAAGTTGCAAAATGGCAGTTAACAAACAACATCTATTTTTCAGTACCCAGCCGGGTTAAAAACATCATCAAAGTATTAGAAACATATATCAAAAGGAGAATACATCATTCAGGATCTATCTAGGTGCAGCGGCGCTTACTGCAACGCTTTTGCAAACAGAGGAAAACTGTTTTTTAACCCTTTGGATGCGTCGGACGGCACCAGGCAATCCAACAACACGGGTGGCGTGTGCATCGGACGGCTGGGAGCTGTCCGATTTGCAAACGCGTGAAATTTTCCCGAATTTTGGCCGCATTTAAAGGGTTAAAATGCTTTTTGTATTTACCACCCTCTGTGTCAAATACCATTGTACATCATGAGGTGCGGCTTCAATTTTAAACAGATTACTTAATGGCTGGACCACTGCTATTATTGGCCTCAATCTAGAGACGGGAAGAGACAGCTTTTACCAGGTCAATCATTTTAGTTTGTTTAAATTTGAACGATGTGTTAAGAATTCCTTGGTTATCCTATATTAACGCCACATTAGGAAATTTGCTTAATTTATCAGTATGGTGAACTCTACAAAAATATTGTCCTTTACAAAGAAAGAGATCAAAGAATCCTTCTTGCAACAAAGGCGGTACCTTAGAGTAAAATCTGAGCTAAATAAACTGACTGTTGCCTTATATAAATCCTTTAATCTAAAGGAGGGAGCTAATAACTATTTGTCACATGTGACTTATGTACAGCACCGTTTTGTGCTACTGAGATTGAGATGTGGCATTGCCCATTACCTTGTCGCATTTCCTAAAATGAAGTCTCGTCCACCGGATTTGGTACTATGTCCGTGTGACAACAAAAGTAAACAAAGCACCTTGCACTTTTTATTATTCTGTAATTTTTACAGTAATTTTAGTTGTTTTTATCTTAAACCTTTGTTTGCTGCCCATAATATCAGAAAACACAACAGGTGATGGACCGAATGTGGATCAATGTCACACACTCACCCCAGTCCAAAGATCTGGGCCCAAATCCATCGTTTTTTTGCACTCCACACCACCCTGGGTTAGACAATGGCGATATGCAAATCAGCTCTGACCCTGTGCCCCATGGGAACAGTCCAGTCCGAACTACAAAAGCCATGTCCTTCCCAGAACGGAATCAAGCATCCGAGGACCGGACCGGTTTCGAGGTAACACCTCTCATCAGCCCGGCTAGCTTGACTCCAGTGGTGTGGAGTGCCTGGGACCCACGTCTGGGCATCCCCAGCGCACTTAGGGCGGAATATGCAAACACAACAGGTGATGGACCGAATGTGGATCAATGTCACACACTCACCCCAGTCCAAAGATCTGGGCCCAAATCCATCGTTTTTTTGCACTCCACACCACCCTGGGTTAGACAATGGCGATATGCAAATCAGCTCTGACCCTGTGCCCCATGGGAACAGTCCAGTCCGAACTACAAAAGCCATGTCCTTCCCAGAACGGAATCAAGCATCCGAGGACCGGACCGGTTTCGAGGTAACACCTCTCATCAGCCCGGCTAGCTTGACTCCAGTGGTGTGGAGTGCCTGGGACCCACGTCTGGGCATCCCCAGCGCACTTAGGGCGGAATATGCAAACACAACAGGTGATGGACCGAATGTGGATCAATGTCACACACTCACCCCAGTCCAAAGATCTGGGCCCAAATCCATCGTTTTTTTGCACTCCACACCACCCTGGGTTAGACAATGGCGATATGCAAATCAGCTCTGACCCTGTGCCCCATGGGAACAGTCCAGTCCGAACTACAAAAGCCATGTCCTTCCCAGAACGGAATCAAGCATCCGAGGACCGGACCGGTTTCGAGGTAACACCTCTCATCAGCCCGGCTAGCTTGACTCCAGTGGTGTGGAGTGCCTGGGACCCAAGTCTGGGCATCCCCAGCGCACTTAGGGCGGAATATGCAAACACAACAGGTGATGGACCGAATGTGGATCAATGTCACACACTCACCCCAGTCCAAAGATCTGGGCCCAAATCCATCGTTTTTTTGCACTCCACACCACCCTGGGTTAGACAATGGCGATATGCAAATCAGCTCTGACCCTGTGCCCCATGGGAACAGTCCAGTCCGAACTACAAAAGCCATGTCCTTCCCAGAACGGAATCAAGCATCCGAGGACCGGACCGGTTTCGAGGTAACACCTCTCATCAGCCCGGCTAGCTTGACTCTAGTGGTGTGGAGTGCCTGGGACCCACGTCTGGGCATCCCCAGCGCACTTAGGGCGGAATATGCAAACACAACAGGTGATGGACCGAATGTGGATCAATGTCACACACTCACCCCAGTCCAAAGATCTGGGCCCAAATCCATCGTTTTTTTGCACTCCACACCACCCTGGGTTAGACAATGGCGATATGCAAATCAGCTCTGACCCTGTGCCCCATGGGAACAGTCCAGTCCGAACTACAAAAGCCATGTCCTTCCCAGAACGGAATCAAGCATCCGAGGACCGGACCGGTTTCGAGGTAACACCTCTCATCAGCCCGGCTAGCTTGACTCCAGTGGTGTGGAGTGCCTGGGACCCACGTCTGGGCATCCCCAGCGCACTTAGGGCGGAATATGCAAACACAACAGGTGATGGACCGAATGTGGATCAATGTCACACACTCACCCCAGTCCAAAGATCTGGGCCCAAATCCATCGTTTTTTTGCACTCCACACCACCCTGGGTTAGACAATGGCGATATGCAAATCAGCTCTGACCCTGTGCCCCATGGAACGGTCCAGTCCGAACTACAAAAGCCATGTCCTTCCCAGAACGGAATCAAGCATCCGAGGACCGGACCGGTTTCGAGGTTTCGAGGAGTGCAAAAAAACGATGGATTTGGGCCCAGATCTTTGGACTGGGGTGAATGTGTGACATTGATCCACATTCGGTCCATCACCTCTTTTGTTTGCAAATTTTGCCATAAGTGCGCTGGGGATGCTCAGACGTGGGTCCCAGGCACTCCACACCACTGGAGTCAAGCTAGCCGGGCTGATGAGAGGTGTTACCTCGAAACCGGTCCGGTCCTCGGATGCTTGATTCCGTTCTGGGAAGGACATGGCTTTAATGATCCAAAGGACATGTGTGTGTATAACATGCAAAAGAAAGAAATGCACTAAAGTGCTTTTTACTCTTTTTTCCGCACTTTACCACGAAGTCAGACTTCGTGGTAAATTGAGACCAAATATTGCGAATTCGCAATTTCAAATTGGTTGATGAATTGCATTTAAGGAATCTCTATTAGAGATTCCTTAAATCCAATTCCTCGCAAATATGCGATTTCGCTAATAGCGATTTTTGCATTTGGGATGATGAATCCCAAATGCAAAAATTGCACTCGCAAAGGGCCAGATTCTCAGAATCTGGCCCTTTGCGAGCGCAATTTCGCTTGATGAATCGGGCTGAATGTCATTCATATGTACTACAAGTTCACACTTCTGCTAAAACTGAACTAGAATGTATTGTGTAATGGATGCAGGTAGTCACAGCAAATAAATGACAGGTCTGTCTCACATGACTTCTTACCCAGTCGCATTGCCATGGTATGAGTTGGATGGTGAACGGCGCTGCACCTTTACCATAGGTCATATTTTTAAACTGTGAACTTGTAGCATGGAATACTGTATGGGTGGTGTTAGACTGGTGTTGCTTTGCCTCAGTTGTCTGCATTTCTTTAGTATTGTTTACGCTTACCTACTTACATAGTTGCATAGAATTCTCTGCTGTGTCGTGCTACAGATAATGTTTACTTTATTTATTTTACAGAGTTTTATATAGGAGAACTTGACCCGCATCGGGTATCAGAGCGCTTTACATAGTGCCAGTTGCGTTATATGAGGACACATTAAATTTTTGTTAGGCATGGGGAGATTAAGTGATTTGCCCAGAATCACAGGATGTTCAGCTTCGTTGCCGAGACTCGAACCCAGTTCCCCAGATTCAAGGACGACCGTCCTGGCCGTTAGGCCAACTCCTCTCCCCTGTGATATAAAATTGCTTGCATCCACATGCAAAACTTACACAATGTATTTTAATTGGGGGCTCTTGTTCATGGTCGGTTTGGGTACATTTCTGTTTCTCTTGATTGGCTAGACCACTGTGTACCAACTAGGAAGGGGAAAACAGCCCCATTTTACCCCCTCCCCTCATTAAGATGAGCGATTCTTTTTATGTTTGCAATCTTTTAAGATTTTAAGATAAACTGGTTTTTTTTTGTTTGTTGTTTCTCATTTGCTCCCTCACAGTCTCTTCTGCTCTCTTATTCACCTTCTGTTTTCTTTCTCTGCCCCTCTGGCTGTCCATCTCTCTCGCGCTGTCTCTCTGCAACTCTTTCCTCACTCTTTCTCTTTTTCACTGTCGCTTTTTCGCTTTGAGCATGCCCCCATGCTTTCTCTACTGTAGCTCTGTCTCGCTCTAAGTCTCATACTTTATCAGTTGTTACTTCTCCCTCCCCACTCCTCCCACTGCACACTTCTGTTGCATCCCTCCAACTCCTGCCCTCCCTCCGTCCATTGTCTGTTCCACCCCCCATCCTCGTCTTCCTCCCAATGTCTGCTGTTTGATTTCCACCCACCTCCACCATCTTTCCTTGTTTGGGATTGTATGTGCAAAGTGATTTACTTTGTAGAAGTGTGATGTTCATGCACCTGTTCTTCCTGGTGCAGCCCGTTTTTAGGTCTCGGCATCGAGACCTATTGTCATCGAGTTCGCTCTCAAGGGAGATAGAGCGGTGCACGAGCCGACCAGGGTCTGTGGACGCGCACACACACAGGCACACACACACGCGCAGACACACACACACGCAGACACACAAACACACTCACACGCGCGCAGACAGACAGACACACGCGCAGACAGACACACACACATGTGCCAAGCCCCACTTAACGCATCAGCCGCCACTCCTGACTTCTGCTGCCACCGCTCCTCTGGGCCATCCACTCCGTGGCGTGGCCGCGGGCTTCTCGCAAAGACGGAAGTCCCGCCCCACGACAGCCGTGAGCGTGCACATCCCGAAACCGGAAGTTCGGGAGCGTGCACGCTCACTGCTTATTTTTGTTTTGTTTTTGTTGCTGCTGTCTCGCCTCTTCCCCATCGGCGCAGGAGCGGCTCCGTCATGCTCTCCCTCCCACAGATGCACAGCCCTTTTGTGCCACCTGCCCCCGACTTGTCTTTCATCCCGCCTTTTGTCTCTGCTGCGCCGAAATCAATCCCTTCGCAGAGTCCTCACCCGCTCGCTCGCTATTCTGACCACCCCCGCCCCCCTGTTGCTCGCTGTGTTTGTGAGTTTGCGGCTTTGACCCTTTGCGGTGTTTTGTTGCAGACCCCGTCGGTGAGACTTTGCTGAAGGAAGGGAAGCAGCAGTCCTGGGGGGCCTCAGCCTCGGGGTGCCGAAAGGTCAGGATCGCCACGGAAGGGGGTGGGGGGCTCGAGAGCCTGCCCTGGGGTAGAATATGGGCTCGGAGTCCGGTTTGCGGCAGTGATTTAGGGCAGATTAGGGGCAGGGCCGGTGGGGTAGTAAAGATGAGGGTTCCGGATGTCGGGGCTACAGATGACGTGTGCAGAGGTAGAAGCAAGGAGGGCTGGTATAGATGACTCTGGACGGCGGGGGAAGTAGGGAGGGAGGGCCGCCTCTCTGGGTATTACAGTCCGGGCAGTGGTGGGGTTCGGTGGGTGGGCAGAGGAGTCTGTGGGGTGGGGCAGTAGGGCGTGTGAGGTGGGGCATTATGGAAAGCTGCACTATGTGCATGGCGGGGCAGTAAGGATAGCTGCCTGGAATGAGTGTAGTGTGGGACTGTAAGGAAAGCTGGGAGTGTGTACGGTGGGGAAGTAAGGAAAACAGGTGTGTGTAGGGAGGAGCAGTAAAGAAAGCTGGTGTGTGTGTAGAGTGGGGCCGTAAGGAAAAAGTTGCGTGTGCAGTAACGAATGCTATGGTGTGTGTAGGGTGGGGCATTATGATTAGCTTTGGGGCAGAGAGTTGCAGCCCCGGGGTGCAGAAAGGTGAGGACGCCACAGAGCGGGGTGGGGGGCTCTAGGGGGCGGGGGAGCTTGCACTGGGGTAGAAAATGGGCACGGATTCCGGGTTGCGGGGGAGGGAGTGAAATGGGGCAGATTAGGGGCAGGGCCGGTGGGGTAGTAAAGATGAGGGTTCCGGATGTCGGGGCTACAGATGATGTGTGCAGAGGTAGAAGCAAGGAGGGCTGATAAAGATGACTCTGGACGGCTGGGGCAATAGGGAGGGAGGGCCGCCTCTCTGGGTATTACAGTCTGGGCAGTGGTGGGGTTCGGTGGGTGTGCAGAGGAGTCTGTGGGGTGGGGCAGTAGGGTGTGTGGACCCCCCCTCACTGGGTATTGCAGTTCGGGCAGTGGTGGGGTTCAGTGGGTGGGTAGAGGAGCCTGTGGGGTGGGGCAGTAGGGCGTGTGGACCCCCCTCTCTGGGTATTGCAGTCCGGGCAGTGGGGGAGGGGGATCGGTGGGTGGGCAGTAGTTCTGTAGATGGGTCTGTGGAGGAGCTGCAGTGAGGTTGGTGGTGGGGGGGCTCTGTAGAGTCTGGTAGTGAGCACTGTTTGGGCCTGAGGGTGTCTTGGGAGGGGCCATGAAGGTTCAAAGGTAGGTGGAGTGGGGGGTTTGTCTTAACTGCAGGAAGGTGGGCAGTGTGGGCTCAAACGGTTATAAATATTAAGACCAGTAGGGGCTCTACATGGGGGAGTGTACAGTAAGAATAGGTGGGGCAATATGGAAAGCTGCACTATGTGCATGGTGGGGCAGTAAGGATAGCTGCCTGGAATGAGTGTAGTGTAGGACAGTAAGGAAAGCTGGTAGTGCGTACGGTAGGGAAGTAAGGAAAACAGGCGTGTGTAGGGTGGAGCAGTAAAGAAAGCTGGTGTGTGTGTAGAGTGGGGCCGTAAGGAAAAAGTTGCGTGTGCAGTAACGAATGCTATGATGTGTGTAGGGTGGGGCATTATGATTAGCTTTGGGGCAGAGACTAGTAAGGGTAGTGCCCAAGGATCCGCAGGGGGGGGACATAAAGTGGGTTGGGGTGCCTACAAGAAAGGGGCAGTATAGGTAGCGGTGGGAGCTCCTCATGCTGGGCAGTAACTTTAATGGCAGTGGTTATGTAGAGAAGGGCAGTAATGTTGATGATGAAAGCTCTGCGCAGTGGCGAGCCGAGACAAAATACTTTATTTTCAAGAAATACATTTTTACAGAAATATTACACGTTACACAATTCATAATACAAACAATCACAAGTATCATAAAATCAGCAGTGCGCAGCACACAGGGGATCCATCCAACCAACACGCTGCTCTCGCTTTTCTGACCCCCGCCCCGCTGTTGCTCACTGTGCTCGTGCCCCCCACACCCCTGACCCTCGTTGCGCTCGCTTTTCAGACACCCCCCGCCCTCCTTTTGCTCTTTGTTCTCGTGCCCCCCCCCCTGACCCTCGTTGTGCTTGCTTTTCGCCCCCCCTGCCCCCTGGCTGTGCTTGCTCCCCTTCCCCCTGGCAGTGCTTGCTCCCCTGCCCCCTGGCTGTGCTTGCTCCCCTGCCCCCTGGCTGTGATTGCTCCCCTGCCCCCTGGCTGTGCTTGCTCTCCTGTGTGTGTGTGGCTTTGGGTGTGTGTGTGTGTGTGTGTGGCTCTGGGTGTGTGTGTGTGTGTGTGGCTCTGGGTGTTTGTGTGTGTGGCTCTGGGTGTGTGTGTGTGTGTGGCTCTGGGAGTGTGGGTGTGTGTGTGTGTGGCTCTGGGTGTGTGTTGCTCTGGGTGTGTGTGTAGGGGGGGCTCTATGTGTGTTAAGGGGCTCTGTGTGTGGGGGGGGCTCTGTGTGTGTGGGGGGGTTCTGTGTGTGTGGAGGGGCTCTGTGTGTGTGTGGCTCTGTGTGTGTGTGGCTATGTGTGTGTGTGTCTCTGTGACTGTGTGTGTGTCCGTGTGTGGCTCTGTGGATAGCTTTTTTTGTAGGTGGCTATATGTGTGGGTGGCTCTGTCTGTGTGAGGTTGGCTCTGTGTAGGGGGCTCTATGTGAATGACTCTGTATGGGTGTAAATAAAATAGGTCTCGCATTTGCGAGCGATTAAGCTATTGGCATTGTAAATGACAATGCCATTTATTTAACGATTAAGCTATTGGCAATGTAAATGACAATGCCATTTATTTATGATTAAAAAAAAGTCATGAGCAATGCCAATAGCTCTACCTTTAATAATGCCGAGACCATTGCAGTGCCTCACCACTTATGTGGAAAAAGGGTAGGGCTATGACCTTTTTCAGGATTTGCCCGGCGCTAACCGCCTCTGTACCATTCAAATTACCAAGCAATGAGGCAGGCGCCGGAGACTAGAAGGCAGGAAACAGAAGTTTTTTATTCCGACGGAGCAGAACACATCAGATCAGACAACAAGGTATCGTCTCGAGGTGCTCTAACAGCCTCTCGGAGGCCTGGCCTCTTATACACTGGTTTATGGCATGTGACCTTTCTTTATTACAATCAGAACATTGTGAAGTAAGGAAAAAGACATCCCCGTAATCCTCGTGTCAATCCCACCCCACATGCCTCTACAATAGAGATCCTCAACCTGCTGATAAGAGGAGGGGGCCATCGCGCAGCTGAGTGTTCTGCCGATTCTTAGGATGTGTGCGCCTGATCATATCCCGGGGGGTGGGGAGGTCTTGATCAATAGAGGGTCCTTTGAAGAAGAGTGACTTCATACAATAAGGGGCAGTAAAAGATATCTCCCGGCTTAGGCGATGGCCTCGGACCTGTGTGGACAGCTGGACACGGGGGAAGGGGTCATCAAAGGAGTGGTATTCATGCCGCGTGGACAATCGAGCGCGGAGGGAAGGTTTATCAACAGAGGGGCATTCATGGGAGGAGAGGAGATGCTGGTCAGGCGCAGGCGTGACTCCCAAGGACAGGGTCATGCAGAAGGGTTATGCTCATGAGAGGGAGGGAGGAGGAGCCAGGGTGCGCGGAGGATGCCTGCTGGGTCAGAGGGGCGCGCTGGCGATCGATCGTGGACAGGGAGACCATGATACCTAAAATGGTTGTCGTGCACGTTGTACATGGGTGACAAGCTGGCGCAGATGATGTTCAGCTCGTAAACTAAAATTCCACAGTCCTCCCTTTTAACATGTCTCGCCAACTTGTCAGTTCGGATTTATCCCCATAAGGCCACGTATTTCTACTTCGTAGAGGGGACTCATGTGCTCAGTTCGGAAGTCCAAAGTCTTTGGGCACATACAGTTAGAAACGAAGCTGCACAAGGAGGGTAGACATTGAATACCTAAACAACACCCACATAATATGACAACAGGTATCAGTACGAAAGAAAATAACTTCCAACCCCAGTCCTTCAAAGTGTCCCAAAACCAGCTTCCAAGCGACCATCCTTCTTGTTCTTGGTGAACCTCTGAGGAAAGTCTGTGGAGGTGTTCAATTGCCTTGTAGACTGAAGGCGAGTTGTCAGGCACGTAGGTGCAGCAGCTAGATCCGATGATGCGGCATGCTCCTCCTCGGTCGGCTAGGACCACGTCTAGGACAAGGCGGTTTTGTAGGGTCACAAGGCGGACCGCCTGAAGCTCAGCCGTGTTGTTAGCGAGGATGCCAGCCGTGATGTTGATCGTTGTTTCTACTGCCTGGGTTAGGTGTCGGATAGCGCGGCTATTTGCCATTGGGCCCCACAGAGGAACAAGTCCCTTTGCTGCATCTAGGAACTGTGCTCCAGTGGAGTCGGCTTGTCCAATGTCATCTGCACGCCTCTGCCGGTGATGGTTGGCAGGGGCTACATACGTGGGGGGGAGAACGAAGGCAATGTAACAGACACCCTTCCAACCTTTCGGGAGCCAGGTGTAAGCTTTGGTGCCACACACAAAGTACATGTTTGGAGAAGCAACAAAGGAAGGGGGGTCGGCTGAGTCCAATGTTCTAATGATTCGGCAGGAACTGCGACCCACCGGCTGTGTTCCCTGGCCTTCGAGACACACAAGACCTGTGACATTGATAACAGACAGAGCCACAGTCAGAGTGGCGATAGTTTGTTTTTGCAGATGAGAGAAGGTGGTTCTGGCTGGATTGTGGAGCACCTGTACTTCGACTCGTTCTTTGGCTGGAATGTCTTTAAGGAAGGTGGCGCCCGTGAGCGCAGGACACAGGGCAGCAGAGGTCTTTCCGGTTTTGTTCAGCCAGAAACCAGAGTAGAAGTGCGACACTGTCTGGCTGGAGGTGGCGTTGTCCTTGTGGCTCTCTTGCATGAGGATCAACCAGGCGAGGCAAGAGCCGTGTACTGAGAAAGGAGAAGGGATGAAGGGGATGGAGTGTCCTGTGGCATGCGGGAGCAACCCGCAGATCCAGCAGTTCGTAGCATTTGCAGCAAGGTTGTGTTGGTGCAACAGTTGCACGAAGGAATTGTTCCAGAATTCCCTGCGCCTTTCTCGGAGCTGAGGCGACAGAGAGATTAGGTGATGCTCTTTCAGGGGTGTTGGTTGTGCAGTAGGTAGCAATGCTTCATGAGCCGGTGTGCTTTCCTCCAGAATCCAGAAGGAGGTCATGAGGAGGAGGCAGAAGAGGAAGACAATAAAGAGGGCGATTGTCTTTGATTTGTGCAAATTGTCAGTCTTTGGGTTTCTATAGTGGGTATTTCCTGTTGCTTCCATCATCTTCTTATCTGGCGCTTCCATCATCTTCTTATCTGGCGCTTCCATCACCTTCAAGGGGCTCGGTAGCGGGCAGAACCACAGACTTCGTTTAGCTTCTCTCCCGGCAACCCTTGGTTGTGCTTAGGTCACCGTTCTGAGATTCAACTTAGTCCGAGGCCTACTTAGCCGAAGCTCCCTCCTTTCGACGCAGGAAATACCCTTCTCTGGATGGCACAGTGGGATCAGAGAATTTTGCAAGTTCGAGTGCCTCAGTATCGGGATAACAGTTCAATGTCGGTCGGTCTTTGTTCAGGAGCTCTTCTTGGGTGTTGACGTTTTCTGTCGTGGTCAGGTTTGCAGAGACCTTCCGGCAGTGATGCGCGTGCAGCCAGTGCCTCTTCCCCTCCACTCGAAGCGCCGTCCGTGTGGTAATCAGCACTTGCCAGGGGCCCGTCCACCGGGGTTCCAGACTCTTGGTCCGTTGGAAATTTCGTATTAGCACGAAATCTCCCGGCTGGATGTCGTGGCCGGGGCCCCTGGAAGCATCGGGGATGGCCTGCTGCACCTGTTGATGAATGACAGACAACGTTTTAGTTAATTTGCACAAATAATCAGACAGTAGGACGTCCGGGACGTCATCAATGGAGGTTGGTTTGGGAGCAGTCCAGAGGTTCATCGGTCGCCCGAATACAACCTCGTAGGGGGTCAAATGATGTTTGGTGAGAGTGGAGCGCATCGATAACAATGCCAGTGGGAGGGCATCCGGCCATTTAAGTCCAGTGGTGGCCACTATTTTTGACAATTTCAGCTTCAGTGTGGCATTATGGCGTTCCACCAGGCCGGCGGATTGGGGGTGGAAGACCGCATGAAACCTTTGCTTCACCCCCAACCCCTTTAAGATTAATTGGATAACCTCAGCTATGAAGTGGGGGCCATTGTCGCTCCATAAAATTCGACAAAGGCCATAGCGAGGGAAGAATTCTTTCAGTAGTACTTTGGCAGTAGTCATGGCGGTGTTGTCACGGGTTGGATAGGCCTCTACCCATTTGCTGAAGGCACATACGATGACTAGTACATACTTCAAGCTTTGGCATCTCTCTAGTTGGATGTAGTCCATCTGCAGGACCTCAAAGGGGTGATTGGGGGTCCCAAACCCTCCCCGCGGTACCACAGTTCCTTTCCCAGCAGCCCTCATCATCCTTCAAACCCACCCCTGCCCATTTAATCAGTTCGTGAGGGGTGCTGGCCGACTGGATATCTCTGATCATTTCCCTTGTGTCAGTCCAGTTCTCTGCTAGTGACCTGGTCACATACATGCGTGTCACCGTCCTATTCTCATCTGTGGTTCGTGCAGTGATGTCGGCCAGTGCATTCCCTTGTCCGACTATGTCTGTCACCCTTTTGTGTGCCCGACATTTGATCACCGCTAATCGTTTGGGGAGGAGAACTGCATCAATCAGGGCGGAGACTAGATCTCCGTGGAGGATAGGGGTGCCGTGGGACGTCAGGAATCCCCTCTCCCTCCACAGGAGCCCAAAATGGTGAACCACCCCGAAGGCATACTGGCTGTCTGTATATACGTTCGCAGTGGTCCCCGTGGCTATGATGCATGCTCGTGTGAGGGCTATCAGTTCTGCTGCCTGGACAGATCGTTGTGTGATGCAGGCTGTCTCAACTACTGTTCGGGCTGTCGTAACTGCATAGGCAGCTGAAGTGGTGCCATCTGGGAGTTTGATGCATGAGCCGTCTACCCATAGCTCTCCATCGGGGTCAGTGAAAGCAGTGTCTCGGAGGTCAACCCTACTCCTAGTTTGTTCGTCCGTGAGGGTCACACAGTCGTGTATGGGAGGAACATCGGGGTCATTTTCAGGCAGGGGCAACAATGTGGCAGGATTCAAAGTCGTGCATCTCTTTAGTGTGATGTGGGGTGCAAGTAGTGTCAGTTCGTACCCTGTCAGTCGTGCGCTAGTTAGATGTTGAGTCTTGGTTTGGTTCAGAAGGGTGTCGACAGCATGCGGTACTAGCACAGTGAGGGAGTTGGAAAGTACGATTCCTTCGCTCTGACGGATAGAGACAGCAGCGGCAGCTACTGCTCGAAGGCAGGCAGGCAAAGCTCTTGCTACAGGATCAAGAGTGGCGAAGAAGTAGGCACAAGGGCGCTGCTTAGGACCAATTGATTGAGTCAGGACAGACAATGCACACCCCTCCCTTTCGTTGGTGAAGAGGGAGAAGGGTTTGGAGTAATCCGGGGTTCCTAGGATGGGTGCTGAACAGAGTGCATTTCGTAATTCACAAAAGGACGTTTGACACTCAGGGGTCCAAGGGAGCGGGGAGGGGACATCTTTGGCCAGCAGGGCAAGTAGGGGCTTTACAATGAGGCTGAAATTAGGTAACCACTGTCTGCAAAAAGAGGTTAGGCCAACCAAAGAGCGGACTTGCTTTTGTGTTTTTGGGACGGGGGTGTCTAGGATGGTTTGGATTCGGTCGGGCGTGAGTTTCCTCCCTTCTTTGGACAGGAGATGGCCTAGGTATGTCACTTGTGGCTGGCAGAACTGTAATTTCTTTTTGGAAACTTTATGGCCATTCTCTGCAAGAAAGTGTAGGAGTTGGATAGTGGCTGTGATTGCAAGTGGGGTGGTGTCGGCCGCCAAAAGGATATCATCGACATATTGGATCAACACCACTCCATCTGGTAGCTGGAAGGCATCCAGCTGTCTTTTGAGGGCCTGGCTGTAAATGCTGGGGCTTTCAGTGTACCCCTGGGGAGCTCTACAGAATCGGTACGAGCGGGATTTTAAAGTGAAGCCGAAGAGATAACGGCTGTCTGGATGGATGGGGATAGAGAAAAACGCATTCTTAAGGTCGATAACAGTGAAGGTGGTGGCAGTGGACGGGATGAGGGTCAGAATGGTGGTGATATCGGAGACTACAGGGTATTGGGGTACAACCACTTTGTTAATTTCTCGCAAGTCGATGATGAAGCGGTATGCTTTCTCATCTCCTTCGCCTTGCTTCTTAACAATAGGTAGGATTGGGCTGTTGCAGACGTTGCTAACCACCTCTTCAACCACTCCTGCATCTACCAGAGACTGAATGATCGCTACCAGTGCCTTCTCGCCCTCTGGGGATATCCGATATTGCGGGAGTTTCGGGAGCATAGCGTCCTGTCTTACAGTTATATGAATAGGGTCAATCATCATTCGTCCCACATCAGAGTCATTTTTGGCCCACAGGTACGGAGGCAGGGTGTCAAGCAAGGGCAGGTCAGCGTCAGTTGTGGAGCACATGTGTCGTAAGGGGCAGGATCTGGGCATGCCTGGGTTGTCGTACAGGATGACTCGGATTCCATCTGGGGAACACCTAATGGTAGCTCGAAAATGTTTCAGTAAGTCAATGCCCATAATGGCGTCAGGGGAGTTGGAGGAGAGCAGAAATGTCGCGTCTGTGGTGTTGCTTTCTAGGTCAAAGGTGATAGGTACGGACAGGGGGTTAGTGGAGGGCGTCCCATCGAAACCTATCGATGTAATGTGTGAGCCAGACAAGGGTGCCCTTGGAATCAGTCGTTTCGATAACACACTACGTGTCGCCCCAGTGTCTACCAAAAATGGAGACTCTGTACCCAGGACCTTAGCGGTGACATAAGGACCTTGCTGGTCAACACAGAGCTTGACTGGATCCCTCCCTTGCCCCTGGCAGTCCTATGCAAAATCGGGGGCATTCTCACCATCAGATAGTTGATATTGGTTCTGTCGGGGGCGGTCAAATGTGTTCAATCTCCCTGATCTGTCATTGTTGGTGTCGTTTGTGTGCCCTCGTCCTTGTCCTCTGTTTCTTTGTCCACCTGCCACATCCCTGGGGTCCCTATTTCTATTCATCTCTAGCAGAACCGGACACTCGGATTTCCAGTGGCCGAATCCTTTGCAGAAGGCGCATTGGTCATTGCTAATGTCTCTACGTCCAGTGTGTGGTGTTGGGGAGTGATCTTTAGGAGGTAGATTTCTGGGGGTGGTCGATTGGTAGTTCCCCCTTTGGTGTTCCCGTCCTATCGCTATACCTTGTATCTGGGCTATCATTACCCTTTCTTTTAAATCTTTCTTCTTTTTCTCGGACGCCCTATCATTCTCATTCTTTTGGTGCTCGTAATACTGAGCCATCTGAAGGATAGCTGCGGGTTTGGAGGCCCCCCAACTACTCTCACTCGTCTGCAGCTTTTGGGAGACCTCTTGTGTTAGGCCCTTTACATAATTTTGTACAAACAGGTGCTGTCCGGTTGCAGTGGTCATGTCTTGGCCACTGTAGTCGGAGAACACTGTCTCGAATCGGGAGAAGTATTCTGACACGTCTTCCTGGGGTTTCTGTCGACAGGCCGTGACTATCGACCAGTCTACCTTTCTTTCTGGGATCAGTGTCTTTAACTTCTGAACTAGTTTGTCTGGGAGTTCCAGTATGTCCTTTACTGGTTTCCTTCCTGGCTCTCGCTGTCTATCTAGTTTACCGAGTTGGTCCCAGGTATGTGCAAACAGATCCGTGTGGTCAGCCTTCCGGATTTGCTTCCACACGTCAGCTGGCAGGCATAACCCGAAGAACAAGTCAATGTCCGCTAAAGTCATTATCGTCGAACCCAAGGCTGTGCCTAATTCGGTATAGAATGCTGTCGGGTTCTTTCTCAAATCGGGCAGAGTTTGTTTAAAGGTTAGGATATCTTGTCGGTCCCATGGTTGGTAAACCCAATTATACACAACTCTCCCTTTTGCATCTGCGTGATTAATATCGTCGCTTGTTCCCAGGCCACGTGGCGGGATCCAATAAGGGGCCGCCTCTCTGATGGGCATCATAGTATTGGCTACTTCTACTGAGGTCGTTTCAGGGACTGTAACCTTGGCTTCTGGTTTTTGTTCCGTGAGGTGGCGGAGGACCTCAAGCATCTGCATGAAGAGCTCCGTCGCCTCACATTCAGTCCCATCTCCAACATCAATCTTTCTATACAGCATTGTTTGTTTAGCGGGGCCCTTACTTTGATACCTATCCTCATATGCGTTCAGGATGTGGTAGCTGAATCGTAAAACGAAATGCCGTCTGTGGCTGTCGGCATGTGAATTATATATGCTCATTGTGTACTCTTCACTCTCCCTTCGTTCTACTAATGTCTTTGCTATTTTGTCGATCCCATCCCGCTCATCTTTGCTCAACCTATTTGGTCTGGCTGGTGGTTGTTTGCTAGCCTCAGGGTCGTCTGACGATGTTGTTAATGTGGCTGGTGCGGAGGCCGTGAGGGCTGGTGCACTAGCACTAAGGTCACTTTCGCTCGCACTCGGGGCTTGCAAGCTTTGTTGGCAGGGGGCATATGGAGGGGGCATGTAGATGATTGGGGGACCTAGCAGTAACTCATCGTTCGCCCGTTGTTTGGAGGGCAATTCAGGGTAGAGCGCAGAGGGGGTCCTAACAGGACATTGACCTGTCGACCCTGATTCTTGGTTTTGTGTAGCTTCCTTTCTTTCTTTTATTTCTTCTTCTAGTTGCTTAGCGGCTAGGTGGGCTGCCTTTCGTAATTCTTTCCCTATTTTTGCTTCTTCTCTTTTCTTTCGTTGTTCCGTTTCTTTGCGCCACATGCCTATACTATTGAGCATAGTGGGCGTGGTCTTATTTTTCTGGAGCGCTATTTCCAATGTTTTTATTTTCTTTTCATCGAAGGAACCTATCAGTGGCCACTGACTTTCAGGGTTCTTCTTTGTATATTTATGCCATAGCTTAGTATAAGCTATAGCGACTAGTCCATGCTTAGTGAACATGTCCTTATTAGGGGTGCCTTCCAGTGGAGCCGGATGGTTCATCTCTAATAAGCGGTCCGGGCTGTACAGGCTACCAATCAGTGGGGAGAAGATAGGCATGACGGGTTACAACGAGGACAAAGGTCTGCACTACCTATCTTATCACGGCGGGCAAAGACTAGACAGAATATTTCTATTCTCCGTTGTTTGCCGGCGGTGAATACCTCAAAAAGAACCAATACCGAACAATCAGTGTTCGGTCAATCAAACAATCAGTGGGGAGAATAAGTGGGTACGAAAAGTTTGCGTTACCCACTCTTTCTCTACCTGCAAAGAGAGACCTTGTTCTTCCCTGTTTGCAGACAAAGAATCTCCAGACAATAATCCACGAACGATAGTTCGGGAAAACAGTGGGGGAGGAAGATAGGCACGACGGATTACAACGGGGACAAAAGTCTGCGTTACCTATCCTTCACTGCTTGCAAAGAGAGAGCCTGTTGTTTTCTCCGTTTGCAGACGGTGAATCTCCAGAGGGTTCAACAAAGCGTAATACTAGTATTATCCAAACCAAACAATCATTTCTCACCTTACCCGGACCGCATGGACGGTTTCCTGTCTTCTGAATCCAGCGCCCGATCGTCCTCTCTTCTTCGTGATGTTCGTGGCACTCCTGATGGTTCCCAGTCAGGACCGTAGATCACTCGAGAGAGGTCTGTTCGGAACTAGTGAAGGTCGGATGATCGGCTGTCAGACGAGGGTCTATCGGACACGAGCTCTCCCGATCGTTGCAGTCGTTCACTCTGTCGTCAGGACCTCTCCCACTGGATCCACGTGTCGCTGATGGGCCCCACGCTTTGGGACGCCAATTGTGGAAAAAGGGTAGGGCTATGACCTTTTTCAGGATTTGCCCGGCGCTAACCGCCTCTGTACCATTCAAATTACCAAGCAATGAGGCAGGCGCCGGAGACCAGAAGGCAGGAAACAGAAGTTTTTTATTCCGACGGAGCAGAACACATCAGATCAGACAACAAGGTATCGTCTCGAGGTGCTCTAACAGCCTCTCGGAGGCCTGGCCTCTTATACACTGGTTTATGGCATGTGACCTTTCTTTATTACAATCAGAACATTGTGAAGTAAGGAAAAAGACATCCCCGTAATCCTCGTGCCAATCCCACCCCACATGCCTCTACAATAGAGATCCTCAACCTGCTGATAAGAGGAGGGGGTCATCGCGCAGCTGAGTGTTCTGCCGATTCTTAGGATGTGTGCGCCTGATCATATCCCCGGGGGTGGGGAGGTCTTGATCAATAGAGGGTCCTTTGAAGAAGAGTGACTTCATTCAATAAGGGGCAGTAAAAGATATCTCCCGGCTTAGGCGATGGCCTCGGACATGTGTGGACAGCTGGACACGGGGGAAGGGGTCATCAAAGGAGTGGTATTCATGCCGCGTGGACAATCGAGCGCGGAGGGAAGGTTTATCAACAGAGGGGCATTCATGGGAGGAGAGGAGATGCTGGTCAGGCGCAGGCGTGACTCCCAAGGACAGGGTCATGCAGAAGGGTTATGCTCATGAGAGGCAGGGAGGGGGAGCCAGGGTGCGCGGAGGATGCCTGCTGGGTCAGAGGGGCGCGCTGGCGATCGATCATGGACAGGGAGACCATGATACCTAAAATGGTTGTCGTGCACGTTGTACATGGGTGACAAGCTGGCGCAGATGATGTTCAGCTCGTAAACTAAAATTCCACACTTATGCTGATGATACGCAGCTGGTGCTAGCCATCAATAATGATGGAGAAGAGGTGGCAGCTCGGTTTCAGGAAGGCATGTTGGCAATTAAGGAGTGGATGGCCTGCAACTGTTTAAGGCTGAATTCCGAGAAAACGGAGGTGATCATTTTTGGTAAACTTCTTCCCATCTGGTCATCTATCTGGTGGCCTCCGTTGCTCGGAGTACACTCCGTCTCCGGTGCAGAAGGTACGAAATCTGGGAGTTATCTTCGATGAGAGACTAAACTTCGTTAACCATGCCAATCAAGTAGCCTCCACAGCATTTTTCAAACTCAAACTCCTAAGAAAAATAATTCCATTCCTCTCAGAATATGGAGGGAAAGCGGTGGTGAGCACACTGGTACTGTCCGCTTTGGACTACTCTAACGGTTTATTTTTGAATGCTCAAGCTCGGGTGGTTGCCAAGTTACAACTGGTCCAGAATGCGGCAGCAAGACTGCTATCTGGGACCCCCAAATATAAACCGATTAAACAAGTAATCAGGGGCTATCACTGGCTGACGGTAAAAAACGGGATTAAATTTAAAACACTGTGCCTCACATTTAAAGCCATCCATCAGCTAGGGCCGAAGTTTCTTAAACAGAAGCTCATGTTTTATCGCCCCACTCGACAATTAAGGTACATAAATGCATTTCATCTTATTATACCAAGAACAAAGACAGTCATTTGGGGAGACAGATGTTTCACCAACGCTGCAGCCAGACTTTGGAACACGCTTCCACTGGAAATTAGATCTACCCCTACATTGTTACAATTTAGAAAATTGTTGAAGACATGGCTGTTTGACCAATAGGTTTCTCCCCCCCTTTTACAATTTTCATGATTAAAACTGTAAATTGAGTATTTTGAGGTACCTGTGAGTCTCAGCGCCAAGATGCCCAAGGGCATATGATGCGCTTTATAAATTTTAAAAATAAATAAATAAATAAATGCTTGTTTTACTTCTTTAAGGCATGAAGCAAAGGATGATTCACTTTGAAGCGCCATGATACATATGCTGGCTGTCCACCCACCTGCAAATTTAGCTCTTTTTATAGTGAAGCAGGGTGC